>NC_057794.1:509330002-509566658 GCF_018294505.1 Triticum aestivum
GTTGGACTTTCGAAAGGCTTTGGTATCGGTTGACACCTTCTTCTTGGGGAAGCGTCTTCTTCTCTCAATGGGTCGAAGCCCTCCATGCTAGAGTGAGGGGCAGGGAGTCTCCTTCGGAGATGAAGGAAGTTGTTACTGAGTCGGGTCGAGCCCATGAAGCTGGCATGTGTGTGTTGTTCACTTGCTGCTTCGCCTCAAAGATCTGACTTTTGCCTCTTCACGGTGGTATGTTCGCGGAGGCGGGCTTATTCGATATCAAGATAGACTAGTGCCTTAGTTTTGCATATCTTTGCTTGTTGTTTGGGTGATGCCTGTTAGCTCTGTGCACAACATATTGTATCTTTTAGCTGGTTTTGTTTTTGTCTAGTGCATTGTATCTGGTGCTGTCTAATCCTACCATGGAAGGATTTTCAAACCTGCCTTCAAACTATACTATGAATGCAACTTTTGCTCTGTATGACATATGTGAAATGTAGCGGTTCCACTAAGTAATCACAGAATCCAAACATTAATGTACCAATGAAACCACTTGCCAACAAGCCAGTAGTCTCCAAGCACCCTCTTTAGACGTAAAAAGATGAAACCGCGCTGGGATGGGGACATGGCCTGTGTGTATTTTTATACATTAATCTTGTGGTAATGTTATATGGCGAACGTTCGTGAGAATACATGAGAACGATTTTGACGGCATTTTAGTTACACGTGGGTGACAGCTTCTTTAGAGCGACATGGTTTTTTTCTGGAATATTGCTCTGAAGAAACTATCAGTTTGCCACCCACATACAACTTGACAAAAAGGTCAAAGCAAATCGCCAACACAATGTCTCAAGTCTCAACAATGGCTTAAACATACATTTCATTCGTAGCCTGAGAGGGCGACACATCTTAAAATTTAAAAAGAACACGAGGGGAAAATAATTTCAAATAGAGTAATTGAAGGCAGTGGTACTGACGTCCTAAACATGCAGATGCGACCCGCCACGGTCTGCGGATCTCCGCAGATTGGACTTGGCGCACAGGCATGAACAGTTGGACACGATCAGCCCCATACGAGCGCGGCAGTCGCCACAGCTGCGCCGACGCCGGACACCCTCCAGACCCCGCGGCCATGCGGGTCACCTCCGGCGCTCCGTCGTTGCGATCCCGCCGCGTAGTGTCCCTGTGATCCTGCCGCGACACCCGCGGCACCGCCTACGACGGCGGCACCGCCGCCGGCACCGGTTCCCATGCCCGGCCCCGGCCGACCGGGACCGCCGGTGCTTCTCCCAGCGCCGGCGCCGCCTGAACCTTTCCCGCCGCTCGACGACCCTCCGGCGCTCCTCCCGCCCCCTGCGCCTGCTCCCCCTCCTCCCCTCCCACCACTGGCACCGCTGCCGCCTCCTCCACCACCACCTCCTCCGCTCCCACCGCCTCCGCCACCGCCACCGCCGGCGCAGCAGGCGCCCTGGAAGCGCGCAGCCA
Organism: Triticum aestivum; assembly: GCF_018294505.1. Taxonomy (NCBI): domain Eukaryota; kingdom Viridiplantae; phylum Streptophyta; class Magnoliopsida; order Poales; family Poaceae; genus Triticum; species Triticum aestivum. Next base: position 509,331,464 of record NC_057794.1, read on the forward strand.
CACAGAGCAGCACCAGCAGCAGCGCTCCCAGTAGCTTCGCTCCGCCTCGCATGGTCGTCCCCGCCTGACTCGCCGTCGTCTTCGCTGGTCTGAATGACTGATGAACGACCTCTCCGGCTCTCCGCCCCTCTGGTTGTTGCGGGTTGTGTGGAGGGCCAATTGGGCGCGCTGCAACCTCTCCCGGGTCTCCCGCACGTTGGGTCCAGCCTGCTCGTTATTGGCTGATCTGATGGAGATACGTCGGTGCGGAGAAGTCAGACTGATCACATTATTTATGATCGATCCGAGCTGGACGATCCACACGTGGCACAGAGCCAGGTACTCATGACTCACGGTTATCTTCCTTTGCTCTTTTCGTACTCGTTCACCCAACAATGGCCCAAATTTTTCTAAGATACGAGGTCTGAGTACAGAACTGATTTTCAGTTCATCTTTTTGAGGATGGACGTAATTTTCCTCTACTATTTTTAATTATCCACAGACTATTCCCGCAAAAAAAAATCCACAGACTAATGTTTGGCTTGCGATGTACTTTAATTATGAAAGTTGGTTTATGGACAAGGACACTGATGTGAATTTGCAAGTTCAAAGTTGCCGATGTTGGAATCGATCAGTGTAAACACCAAAAACCACAGATCGAGCCACGCATGAAGAAACTGAAACGTGTGTGTTTCATGAAATGCCCAATTCAAACCCACTAGACTATATATCCTCTTCTTTTACATCATTTGGATGCAGAGGCTAGGGCGTAAGAAAGCTCGTTCGTTATCTAAAAATATATTCTCTCCATATGACCTTTTTTTTGTGAGAAATTCTCTCCCTGTGACCTACTTGGGATTCTTTGCAAACGAACCACATGGAACAATATCATAGCTGTTACATAAAGTCGAGTGTTGTCATGAAAAGAGGAATCCCCACCTAGCAACAACTATAAGAATCCAACTCAACTCACCCGCCAAAGAGGAATTTAGCCGTAGGAATTTACCTCATGTTTTTGTTTTGCATAGTGCGTATATATGTTAAAGGCTGGTGCACCCCGTTTAAATGAAGCAAGTTAGATAAGTAGGAATGAGTACTTGCAGATCTCAAGCACCAGAGTACCAAACACTTAATAATTCAAGCTCAATATTTCCATTTTGATAATAAAAAAATTGTTCACAGATGCTTGTCACTGTCACATTTTCTTGGCATGTTTTCCAACACCACCCCTATTAAGTACTATATACCTATACCCATCAAACCATCTCTTTAATCTCACTGTTTTTTCAAGTTATTCTAACTATCAGATGGTCCATTAGTCAAATCATCTCGTTTAGTGCTGTTCCATTAGCTACATTGACCAGACAACAATAATTTTCAGGTATACCATGGATAAAATCACCACTGTGCCTTTGCGTGAAGTTCGTTCAACTGATTTTGGACCTAGAGCCTGGATAGTAATGTACTAACCTTGTGAAGCCTCGCACTATACCCCTCCACACTGCCCTGTCAATTTTTTTTGGAAAGACTATTGTGCTATTGTCTTCCGGAACGTCTCTTTCCAATTTGCAAAGTGTGCAATAATTTATAGGGTGTGGTTACATCTCAGTCGATTGTGTTGGCGCCATCGACAATCGACTTGTGTTGGAAAATGTTACATGGAAAACAAAAAAAATTCTACGCACACAAAAGATCTATCCAGGAGATGCATAACAATGAGGTGGAGAGTGTGTCTATGTACTGTCGTAGACCGTAAGCGGTAGCGTTTCACAACGCAGTTGATGTAATCGAACTTTCTTCGCGCTCCAACTGATCTAGTACCGAACGCATGGCACCTCCGCGTTCTGCACACGTTCAGCTCGGTGACGTCATCCGCCTTCTTGATTCAGCAAGACGGCGAGGTAGTAGATGAGTTCCAGCAGCACGACGGCGTGGTGACAGTGATGGTGAAGTGATCTCCGCAGGGCTTCGCCTAAGCACTACGAAAATATGACCGAGGGAGTAAACGGTGGACGGGGACGTCACACACGGCTAAGACAATGTTGTGTGCCCTTGTGTGGCGCCCCCTACCCATGTATATATAGGTGGGGGGAGGCAGCCCCTAGGGCGCCCCAAGAGACCTGGCGGCAGCCCTAGGGTTGCTGCCTTTCCATGCACCCCCTTTCCTTGTAAGAAGAAGGGGGAAGGAAAGAGGGGGGGAGAGGGAAGGAAGGGGGAGTCCTACTCCACACTTTCCTTTCCCTCCCATCTTTCCTTCTCCTCCTCATACGGACGGCTTGTATAGGGGCGCACCAGTCCCTTGTGGGTTGGAGTGTTCCCTCTATTGGCCCATAAGGCCCATATCTTTGTCGGGAGTGCCCGAAACTCCTTTCCGATGACCCGATAAGTACCCGGTATCCTCCGAAACACTTTCGGTGTCCGAATATATACCATCGTCCTATATATCAATCTTTACCTCTCGACCATTTCAAGACTCCTCGTCATGTCTGCGATCTCATCTGGGACTCCGAACAACATTCAGTCACCAAAACATATAACTCATATAACACTATATCGTCAACGAACATTAAGCGTGCGGACCCTACGGGTTCGAGAACTATGTAGACATGACCGAGATAGCTCTCTGGTCAATAACCAATAGCGGAACCTGGATGCCCATATTGGCTCCTACATATTCTACGAAGATCTTTATCGGTCGAACCGTTATGACAACATACGTAATTCCCTTGTCCATCGGTACGTTACTTGCCTGAGATTCGATCGTCGGTATCTTCATACCTAGTTCAATCTCATTACCGGCAAGTCACTTTACTCGTTCCGTATTACATCACCTCGTGACCAACTTCTTAGTCGTTTGCTTGCAAGCTTATGATGTGTACTACCGAGAGGGCCCAGAGATACCTCTCTGATACTCGGAGTGACAAATCCTAATCTCGATCCATGCCAACCTAACAAACACTTTCAGAGATACCTGTAGAGCATCTTTATGATCACCCAGTTACGTTGTGACATTTGATAGCACACAAGGTATTCCTCCGGTATCCGGGAGTTGCATAATCTCATAGTCTAAGGAATATGTATTTGACATGAAGAAAGCAATAGCAATAAACTGAAGGATCATAATGCTAAGCTAACGGATGGGTCTTGTCCATCACATCATTCTCCTAATGATGTGATCCCGTTATCAAATGACAACTCATGTCTATGGTTAGGAAATCTTAACCATCTTTGATCAACGAGCTAGTCTAGTAGAGGCTCACTATGGACATGGTGTTTGTTTATGTATTCACACATGTATAAAGGTTTCCGATCAATACAATTCTAGCATGAATAATAAACCTTTATCATGAATAAGGAAATATAAAATAACAACTTTATTATTGCCTCTAGGGCATATTTCCTTCAGCTTGTGCATCGATCCAGTAGCTAGATATGTTATCGTATGTGATCTTTGGTAGGTTTTGTCGGGGATGCTCATAAGTATTGCAATTATCCATGTGATACGTCTATATGCTTCCAATTTCTTTTTTCTTTTTCTTTTTAAATTTCGGTCGCAAATTCAAAGCTAGCGTTTCTCTATCCAAAATAAATCTTGTCTTAACACTTTCTGAGATCAAATATACAAATGCATGGGTTGTGAGTGTAAAATGCACATAACGAATCTTAAATACAAAGTTGACAGTGGAGTGCCCATGACACACATGTACATGTGATTTTTTTGCACGTATTTGCAGTTTCAACCCTACTGTGATCGAAATCAACCTAAACATCATAACCATTACTTGCTTGTAAACACATTTAGATGAGGCGTGTGTAGACTATATTCTTTCCTTTGCGTCATTTTGATGGTTGCACAGGGCGTGAGGTAATAAGCTCTTTCTTTGGCTAAAAAGACATTCTCTCATGTGCACACTTTTAAACTATGGGACCCTTTTTAAAGCTACCGTAGGAACGAGAGAGAAAAAGTACGAGAGGTTGCCTTGTAAAGTGTTGTCTTATCATAGAAAAGCAACCGGTGAAGCATGTGTTATATATCATCAAAAAACATGATCATTGTTTCACATTCGAATAAAGTTTATAAACATTTTGATGGCATAATACATTTTTAGTCAAATTGAGAACATAAGAATGTGCAAACGCCCTATACACCCAACATGAGCGAGCATTAATTTTACGTAACTTTCTCTTGGGATTTGACCCATCTAAATTCATTTTTAATTACTCATTTTTGCATCATCTTTAAGTACTACTAAAAAGTAAGCTGTTAAATCTTGTAAGTAAGTCCCCTTAGAACATCTCGTGTGGACTTGACATATTGACCTACAATGTAAAGATATAACTCCGCCGTTAATGTTTCCTTTGAAATTTGGTTTTAGGTATAGAAAAGAGAAGAAGATGTAATCTTTTTGGCTTTCCTCCATCACCTCAAATACCTATGACATAAAGACATGTTTGCAAACACACTATCAAGTGACCCCGTTCATCCGTGACACAATGAGGTCACCCTCACCACTAGTCTCCCTTGCTCATGTGCATGTGCCACTCGTCTCTCCCTTCTTTACCGTGTCAATTCTCCGCCCTTGTCTCATTGTAGCTTCGGCACTCCGGCTATCCTTGCTACCTACTACGGCACGCGAGGGATCCTTTTACCTCCCCCACTCTTTCTTGCAGGTTGCCGGCATGGCGGCTCGACATGCTATACATCCACAATCTGAAGTGTCCATGATGCGGTGTAGGTAGAAACGAATAGAGGCGGGCCGGCTTGGGAGATATATGGCTGCTGGAGGAAGGTAAGGAGGGTTGTGAGAGGTTGTGTGGGTGGCAGAGATGTCCGCCATGGCGGTGGGTGGTCAAAAGCGTTGTCGGTGGGTGTGGTCGGAGACGTGGGTTGAAATGTCTGAATAGATGTAGTTCTCTGCTCCCACACATGGGTCTGATTTTTGGGTCATGCGTTGGTGGTTGTATGTGGGTTGTTACTTTATATATAAAGGTGGTTACCTATTTGGAGGTATAACTATATAAGAGAGAGAAATTAGGTAATGACCTAAAGATAAGGGAATAGCAATCCGGTCCATATAGGTAATCCGTTAGATCTATTTTTTTGGTCAAAATGACAATTTTTAAGGACAGATATAGCTAATTTATCAAATTTACTAAACATGCCCTTAGAACAAAAGGCATCACTTTAGCTATGTGACTACTACTACCGTTTTGAAATCCGAGTCTGAGTGGGGAGTGACTTCAAAGAGCAATGTTGCTAGCTTTTTCGCAACACACAAGCGAATGTTCATACATATCGCAATTGCTCGTACTTTGGTAGGTTTAGTTGAGGAAATGCTCATACATATCTCAGTTGTCCACTAGCTAGGTATATTATGTATGCTTCGAGAAATTTGCAATTTCGATCGCAAAGACATGATCTAGCATTCCTCTACGGGGAAGAAATCATTAAACAATTTGAGAAATCATATACATGGTTGTGGGTGCAATATCCACATCATGAATGTCATACCCAAAGTTGACGTGGCCCATAGGAACCTTGAACATGTGGAAAATTGGTGTCGCGTAGACGCAGCAAGGTAGGAATCAGTTAAACACCATAACCATCAATTAATCTCATATGAACATACCACACGACAAACGTGGTAAAAGCAATCTGAAATTGACAAAAAAAATCTCATATGAACACAGTTAGATGAGGCATATATAGCTCATATTCGAAATGGCTTTACACACTACACAGACTACACGATCTGCGAACAATACACCATGCATGCATCAGCTAACAGAAAAACCAGCATGTACGCGCGCTGCTGGCGCTGCCACATACACCATGCATGCATCAGCTAACAGAAAAACCAGCATGTACGCGCGCTGCTGGCGCTGCCACATACACCATGCATGCATCAGCTAACAGAAAAACCAGCATGTACGCGCGCTGCTGGCGCTGCCACATGTGATCGTGCACGCATCAGCTGTAATTTCATTGTGTGCATAGCAGCTCACATTCATATTCTCTCGTTCGCGTCATTTTGACGGGTGCAGAGGCCCGGGAGACAATAAATCTCTTTCTTTATCTAAAAAGATATTCTCTCCTCCACACACTTCCAAACTATGGGACGCTTTTGACAGCAACCATGGAAATGAAAGAAAAATTGAGAAAGGATGCGTGTAAAGTGAAGTCCTTATAGAAAAAATTACTGGAGTCTCATAGTAGAAAAGAGAGGTTTTTTTCTCTTCACTGTGAATTCACACAGGTATTTCCTTCGTTTGAAAAATGGATTCCGAGCTTAAGTTCCCTATCCATATTAGTGAGATACTGGAGAGAAGCTTTAGATGCGATCCTTTGAGCTCTCAAGTACTCATGACAGATCGTCAGAGTAAAAGTGCTAATAGCATGACGCAAGCAAACCTAGCTAGAAGACGCTTCGAAACTAGTATTGGATTCACTGCTACTTGATAAACTTCCCAAGAAATAGGCTGGATTTTGTTTTGAAGTTAATTATATAATTTCTTGCGAGTAAAACTTTTGAGGCAGTCTCATCAACTGTTTTTTTTACGTCAACTGCTATGGCAATATAAAGAGCACTAGAAATAACAGAAATTACATATGTACTCCTTTCATTCCAAAATAAATGACTCAACAAAATTAGTATAAAACTGAGTCATTTATTTTGGGACGGACGGAGTATATATTACCTTCGTTTGGACGCCAGATTAAGTTCCTGTAGTCCTATTATTCGTGAGATGAGATACTGGACAATAGCATGCTCCTTTGAACTCTGAATCACTCAGGAGTCAGGACAGTGCGGCACGTACGACCGAATACATGTAAAGTTTAACTGCAGCTAGCTACAGTGACACATGACACAACCAAACAGACAAGATACTCTGAAAATGCATTCGATTCACCGTTACTTGATTAACTGTCCACGAAATAAACGGGATTTTAGTGTTCACAAGTTAATTAGGGCATGTACAATGGTTGATAAGATAGCCTTATCTTAAGTCTTGCATGTAATTAAGAAATGACAAAAAAACATGTCTACAATGGATCATCTCTTAGTCTTATCTTTCATAACTAGCTATTCCTAAAAACGTGGTGAGACATATTGTGCTAAGAGATCATCTCTTGTCTTCTCTTAAATAAGAAAAGACAAGCCTTTTCTTATGAATTCTCTCTCCTCCACATCATCATTTATCCTACGTGGCATTGCTAAGATAGAACCATTGTACATGCCCTTATACACGGGATATACAGCTGGTACCGCTCTACTATTACTCCATCCGTTTCTAAATATTTATCTTTCTAAATATTTCAACAAGTGACTACATACGAAACAAAATGAATGAATCTACACTCTAAAATATGTCTACATGCATCCGTATGTGATAGTCCGTTTGAAATGTCTAGAAAAACAAATATTTAAGAATGGAGGGAGGTACTTAATTATTACACATGCATGCATATCAGTACAGTGATCGATGTACTGCAAGAAATCACTCGTAAAAACATGGGTTACATGCAGCGATCCACTAGCTAGTTATACGTAATTCAGTAAGTCACTTGGCTCCCCAGATTAGCTTGTTGTGGAGTACGTACGCTCAGAGCCACCAGACGAGCGCCGCGGCCGCGAGGGAGGCGGCGCCGGGAACACTCCTGCCGACCCGGCGGCCGGCACGAGAACCAGCCGGCCTGCTGTGTCCGCCCGCCCCCGGAATAATCGCAGCGCCGCCGCCGCCTTCCCTCCGGCCGCCGCTTCCGCCGCCTCCTGTCCCGTCACCTTCTCCGTCCCTCCCGCCGCCGCCAACGCCGCCATCGTGGCCACCGCCAGCCGCTCCTCCTTCGTGACCTCCGCCGCCCACTCCGCCTCCGTGGCCTCCGCCGCCCGCTGCGCCTCCGTGCCCTCCGCCAAAGCAGCACGCGCCATGGATGCGCGCGGCCATGCAGAGCAGAACGAGCAGCAGCGCGCAGGGCCTCCTCGCCTTGCCTCCCATGGCCGTAGGTCTACTGTTTCTGGCCCCTCCTCTCGTTGTAGCTCGTGTTCGATCGCTGCGCTTCCCGGCCGGAGCCGGTGGCAGCGCCTTATATGAACGACGTGAGAGGGAGAGCGGGAAGGTGGCCCCAAATTGTGCACCCCTGCTTTTTCGCGGAATAGAGCTATAGGCTGTTCGTGCTACGCTGCTACGTACCCTAGTCCCAGACGTGTCGAGCGACGCGTACGAGATAGATAGGCATCAGTGTGCAACAGCAAGTGGCAAGTGTACTGGGGCATAATGTGAGATCTTCGATATGTACGTATACCGCCGCGTATCCAAAAAGTATCGCGGTTCGGCTCATCTAAACTCAATTTTAAGCATTCATTCGAGTGCAGTATTTTGTACTGCCTAGAAACCTAGCATGCAGGACCAGCTACTTTGAATTACTGCGACACATGTGACAACTACCATGTGACACATCTGGTAAGCAATGCAAATAATTCAAAAAGATAGACAGGACAACTCTCTTCCTCCACCATTTCTTGGCCCCCTTCCCCGAGAAATACAGATGGAGTAGTAAGAAAGGGACGGGGGCAATATATCATTGTACCGATCTGGTTTCCCTTTTCATGTAAATACGGGGCAACCACTTTAGGCCTCGACGGACAAGTTCATGAACATGAAGCCCCTACGTGTCGATCTGCAAGCAGCAAACCAGCCCGAACACGGGAGTGTGGGCACAACGTGCTGCAACCTCTCTTTTTTGGCTCAACGATAGCAGTGGATACTGCGATGCCAGTGTGATGGCAGTGCTGCGTGCGTACTGCCAGCGTAGTGCATGAACCGGCAGAGAAAAAAAATTGCCCCTGCATGAGAGTGACAAGCTTTTCTCGTGATTATTGACAGCAGCTTAATTACTACTCAATTAGTTGTCTTAGATACTTCCCCTTTTTCTCTGGGTGGATATTGTTGACAGTGCAGCATGCACTTGAGTCTGTTCTTTGGTCCAAAATTTTGAGAAAATGGCGGTGTAGTACAATGATTTGTGAACATGAAGCCCTACGTGTCGTATCTTGATTGATAGTAGGCTGCGTAGATGAGGCGGTATTATTTTGGAGCCTAACACAACCTTTTATACTACACTTATCATGATGATAATTATCCTCAAGACGGTTACTACCCAAAAAAAACTATGTACTTGACATTTTGAACAGCTAGTGCATTATGGCCGCTGTAATTTCAGAGAAATAATAAGCTAACAATATATATCTGGTCGATGGAGATGTCTAGATCATGACCAATATCACATTACACGTCAGATGTTGCAAAACAAGAAACAAGGGCAACAATAATGGAAAATAACCGACAATAGAACATGCATCCTAGCAAAACCTCCATACTACAATGTCAAACACAAATTCAGATTAATAATCTAAGTGCTAAATATTGTTGGTGCATATCTTTTTCTAATGTGCATGTACCATACTCCATGCCCAAAGCATCACCGAATATAGCCTGATGACCAGCGCGTCCATCTCCAGAGTACATCCATGAGAGTGCAAACATTTGAATTTACGCCTAGCGACATACAATTCAAACTAGAGCGGTGAACATCATAAATTAGGATCAACAAAGCTGACAAACTAAGAGTAAGTTTTAAGATCTATAATCCACACCAAAACTCCTGCATATAATCCGAACAATAAAGTAAAGCAAATGGTGTAACATGGTTCTTAATTTATCATATCTCTGTCGATTGGCACCAAAGTGATCCACAAAATGGAGAAGCTCACAGACACGGTTCTGGTTGAACTCTGTGGATGATGCCCTGGAACAAGACATGACAAAGTCTTGTTTAAGAGCACTTAGACGGACATCACTTGGTGTAAGAAGGTCCTTCCTACACAAAAATAGCCAGGGCATAAATTATATATAGATGCTTATATCGGCTTGCATTAAAAGGGTGAAAATGTAAATTACTTGATATCCCAACACAGCCTGCAAGCACAAATATGCATTCAAGTAAGATGTTTTATTATCTAACAAAAAACCATCACAGTGCATTGTCACATGACAGCATATCAATTATACTAATTGGCTAAAAAGAACACGGAGTCTTGTGTACCAATAAACACATGTGTAAGGAATCTTTAATGCTTCCAAGATAACCATAGCTTCTTTCTCATAAATGGATTTTCCCAAAGAGATAGGGTTGATGGCTTTGTTGAGATATGCAATTGGTCTATCAGTTTGCATTAATACACCACCAGTCCAGTTCCACAAGCTTCAACCTCAATGGTGAAAGCCAGGACAGGGGCAGGAGGTCATAATTGTCTTGAGGTTTGTAAATTTTGTTCTTGAAGAGGACCACATTGGAATTTGTTCTTTTTCAAAACATCATATAATGGTCCACATATAGTAACATATCTGAAAAATCTCCTATAATATCTAGTTAAACCTAAAAAAACCCTCTGACTTTGCCCATGTTGTTAGGAGAAGGCCAATTCGGAATATATTAGACCTTTCCTAAGTCAGTAGGTACCCCTCGGTAGAAATAATGTGGCCTAGGGTAATTGATCTTTGTGACAGCAAATTCACACTTGCTCTGCTTGGCAGATATGAAGTTTACTCTAAGATCCAGGGAAATTTGGAGGTGTTGCACATGCACTTCTAATATTTCACTAATGACCAATACTGAAGGAAATATGCCCTAGAGGCAATAATAAAGTTGTTATTTTATATTTCCTTATATCATGATAAATGTTTATTATTCATGCTAGAATTGTATTAACCGGAAACTTGATACATGTGTGGATACATAGACAAAACACCGTGTCCCTAGTAAGCCTCTACTAGACTAGCTCGTTAATCAAAGATGGTTAAGTTTCCTAACCATAGACATGTGTTGTCATTTGATGAACGGGATCACATCATTAGGAGAATGATGGATGGACAAGACCCATCCATTAGCTTATCATAATGATCGTTAAGTTTTATTGCTATTGCTTTCTTCATGACTTATACAGATTCCTTTGACTATGAGATTATGCAACTCCCGGATACCGGAGGAATACCTTGTGTGCTATCAAACGTCACAACGTAATTGGGTGATTATAGAGATGCTCTACAGGTATCTCCGAAGGTGTTTGTTGGGTTGGCATAGATCGAGATTAGGATTTGTCACTCTGAGTATCGGAGAGGTATCTCTGAGCCCTCTCGGTAACGCACATCATAATAAGCCTTGCAAGAAATGTGACTAATGAGTTAGTTGCGGGATGATGCATTATGAAACGAGTAAAGAGACTTGCCGGTAACGAGATTGAACTAGGTATAGAGATACCCACGATCGAATCTCGGGCAAGTAACATACCGATGGCAAAGGGAATAACGTATGTTGTCATAACGGTTTGGCCGATAAAGATCTTCGTAGAATATGTGGGAGCCAATATGAGCATCCAGGTTCCGCTATTGGTTATTGACCGGAGAGGTGTCTTGATCATGCCTACATAGTTCTCGAACCCGTAGGGTCCACACGCTTAACGTTCAATGACGATTTGTATTGTATGAGTTATGTGATTTGGTGACCGAATGTTGTTCGAAGTCCCGGATGAAATCACATACATGACGAGGAGTCTCGAAATGGTCGAGAGGTAAAAACTCATATATAGGACGATAGTATTTGTGTTGGGGAACATAGTAATTTCAAAAAAATTCCTACGCACACACAAGATCATGGTGATGCATAGCAACGAGAGGGGAGAGTGTTGTCCATGTACCCTCATAGACCGAAAGCGGAAGCGTTATGACAATGCAGTTGATGTAGTCGTACGTCTTCACGGTCGACCGATCCTAGTACCGAACGTATGGCACCTCCGCGATCTGAACACGTTCAGCTTGGTAACGTCCCACGAACTCACGATCCAGTAGAGTGTCGAGGGAGAGCTTTGTCAGCACGATGGCGTGATGACGGTGATGATGAAGCTACCGGCGCAGGGCTTCACCTAAGCACTGCGATGATATGACCAAGGTGGATTATGGTGGAGGGGGGCACCGCACACGGCTAAGAGATCAACGATCAACTTGTGTGTCTATGGGGTGCCCCCTGGCACGTATATAAAGGATGGAGGGAGGAGGAAGACGGCCCTCATACGGCACGCCCAAAGTGTGGAGTCCTACTAGGACTCCCTGGTCCTAGTAGGATTCCACCTCCCACATGGAATAGGAAAAAGGAAAGGGAGAAGGAGAAGGAAGGAAGGAAGGAGGCGCCCCCTTTCTCTAGTCCAATTCAGACCAATCCATGGGGAAGGGGCACGGCCAACCTTGAGGCCTTTCTCTCCTTTCCTGTATGGTACATTAAGGCCCAATACGAATTCCCGTAACTCTCCGGTACTCCAAAAAATACCCGGATCACTCGGAACTTTTCCGACGTCTGAATATAGCCTTCCAATATATCGATCTTTATGTCTCAACCATTTCGAGACTCCTCGTCATGTCCCCGATCTCATCCGGGACTCCGAACAAACTTCAGTCATCAAATCACATAACTCATAATACAAATCGTCACAGAATGTTAAGCGTGCGGACCCTACGGGTTCGAGAACTATGTTGACATGACCGAGACTCATCTCCGGTCAATAACCAATAGCGGAACCTGGATGCTCATATTGGCTCCTACATATTCTACGAAGATCTTTATCGGTCAAACCGCATAACAACATATGTTGTTCCCTTTGTCATTGGTAGTTACTCGCCCGAGATTCGATCGTCGGTATCATCATACCTAGTTCAATCTCGTTACCGGCAAGTCTCTTTACTCGTTTCGTAATGCATCATCCCGCAACTAACTCATTAGTTACATTGCTTGCGAGGCTTATAGTGATGTGCATTACCGAGAGGGCCCAGAGATACCTATCCGATACACGGAGTGACAAATCCTAATCTCGATCTATGCCAACTCAACAAACACCATCGGAGACACCTGTAGAGCATCTTTATAATCACCTAGTTACGTTGTGATGTTTGATAGCTCACAAGGTGTTCCTCCGGTATTCAGGAGTTGCATAATCTCATAGTTTGAGGAACCTGTCACTAGTAGAAAAAGGATCAAACGTGAAGCACATTAGTGCCGGTTTGAATTTCAGCCGGCACTAATGTGACCATTAGTGCCGGTTCCAATGGCTAGGCGGGCGGGCATCATTAGTATCGGTTCGTGGGCAACCTTTAGCACCGGTTCATGCCACGAACCGGTACTAAAGTGAGTGGTGGCAGGATGTTGTCAGTCCGGGGCCCCTCCAGCACCTTTAGTACCGGGTCGTATCACGAACCGGTACTAAAGGTCGTCCTACATAGACCCTTCGTCCACCCAAGCTCGCTCTGTTCTTCCCCTTTCCCCTCTCCTCTCTGTTCTTTTCCCTCTTCCTCTCAAGCTCATCACACATTTTGCCCAAAATTTGTCAAGATTTGAAGGCCCCCATCCATTCAAATGATCACAAAGGTTAGCAACTTTTTCCTTTCATCTCTCATTGCTAGATTAGCTCGTGCAATGCTTTATATAGTGATTGATTTTTGAGTTTAGTAATTTGGGAGGAATTATATATATGTGCTAGTATTTGATTTATATGCAATTTGAGGTCAAAAATAACACTTAGTTTGCATATGTAGGTGTGGTTTACTTAGTACCTTCTAAATCTCCGTCGTAACCACCGTCAATAGCTTGCAATGTCCCGTCGCCGGCACCACCTTGTGGTGAGCCTCTTGTTCATGAAGTTTTATATAAAAAATTGATGTTTGTGTGATTTGGATATATAGTTACTCGTATAATTATCTTACCCATACGTTGTTTGTTATACATAGTGCCATGGTTTTGATATCCGTCCCGGTCGGCCCTCGTCCGGGTTATGATTCGGATGTGGTATATTCTCTCTTTTAAAACTATTCATTGCATTTCGTGTTTATGACAAATTATGCCCATCAAGTTGACATAGATATTTGTATGTAGGAGGTAGTTGAACTGGAAATTCCAACCGACCCTATTGTCGAGAGGTTAAATTTAGTTGAAAGAGAAAACGAGGATTTGAAGGAAAAATTGAAAAGAATTGAGGGGGAGAAGATGGAATTGGAGTTGCATGTTGCCGATGTCGTCGATGATCACAAGATTAAGATGGAGAAAATGCGCTTGAAGATTAGAAAGATTAGAAAATATGCCATTCATAGTGAGGCTTGGTATCATTATGCTGTTGGATCAATTGTTACCTTAGTTGCGATCTTGATCGCATTTGTTGTTGCATTTAAATTCTTTAGCTAGAGAGTTATTTGTTTGTTGCATTTAAGTGTTGTATGATCTTTATGTATGAAACTTTATGTATTGTATTAATTTTATGTTTTCGGTGCTGTGTATTGAAGATGAGCTGGCAATGGATGTACGATGACCGATGCTCTCCCGAGTTCATTAATGGCGTGTGTATTTTTCTGCTTGCGGCTGAGGCAAACAAGCGAGCGGATGGTTTTATGCCTTGTCCATGTGCTGGCTGTAAGAATGGTCACAATTACTCTACGTCAAGAACCATTCATGTCCACCTGTTTGAGTCCGGTTTCATGCCCCACTATAATGTTTGGACCAAGCATGGAGAAAGAGGGGTTATGATGGAAGACAATGAAGAAGAAGAGGACGATGACAGCTATCCTGGCCATGGGTTCCCTGAATACGATGATACAACAATGAGGGAAGAAGCTGAGCCGGTAATGCGGGAAGAAGCTGAGCCGGCAATACGGGAAGAAGCTGAAGAAGAGGCATCGGATGAGCCCGTTGATGATCTAGGTCGGGCCATTGCCGATGCAAAGAGAAACTGCGCAAGTGATTTGGAGAAGAACAAGTTGCAGCACATGTTAGAGGATCACAAAAAATTGTTGTACCCGAATTGCGTAGGTGAGAAGAAAATGCTGGGCACCACACTGGAATTGCTGCAATGGAAGACAGAGAATGGTGTATCTGACAAGGGATTTCGAAAGTTGCTGGTAATGATAAAGGATATGCTTCCAAAGGACAACGAATTGCCCGAGAGTACGTACGAAGCAAAGAAGGCTGTCTGCCCTCTAGGGTTAGAGGTGTAGAATATACATGCATGCCCTAATGATTGCATCCTCTACCGTGGTGAGTATGAGGATTTGAACGCTTGCCCGGTATGCGGTGCATTGCGCTATAAGATCAGCCGCGATGACCCTGGTGATGTTGAGGGCAGCGCCCCAGGAGGAAGACTCGTGCTAAGGTGATGTGGTATGCTCCTATAATACCACGGTTGAAATGTTTGTTCCAAAACAAAGAGCATGCCAAGGCGATGCGATGGCATAGAGAAGACCGTAAGAAAGACAGAAAGTTGAGAGTACCCGCTGACGGGTCGCAGTGGAGAAAAATCGAAAGAAAGTACGGGAAGGAGTTTGCAGATGACGCAAGGAACGTATGGTTTGGTCTAAGCGCAGATGACATTAATCCTTTTGGGGAGCAGAGCAGCAACCATAGCACCTGGCCTATGACTCTATGTTTGTATAACCTTCCTCCTTGGTTGTGCATGAAGTGGAAGTTCATTATGATGCCAGTGCTCATCCAAGGCCCTAAGCAACCCGGCAACGACATTGATGTGTACCTAAGGCCATTAGTTGAAGAACTCTAACAACTGTGGAATGGAACAGGTGTACGTGCGTGGGATGAGCACATGGGGGAAGAATTTGACCTAAAGGCGTTGCTGTTCGTGACCATCAATGATTGGCCTGCTCTCAGTAACCTTTCAGGACAGACAAACAAGGGATACCGCGCATGCATGCACTGTTTGGACGATACCGACAGTATATATTTGGCTAATTGTAAGAAGAATGTGTACCTGGGACATCGTCGATTTCTTCCGAGCAGGCATCCTGTAAGAAAGAAAGGCAAGCATTTCAAAGGTGAGGCGGATCACCGAACGAAGCCTCGCCACCGTACTGGTGCTGATGTACATGATATGGTCAAGGATTTGAAGGTGGTCTTTGGAAAGGGTTGTGACGCCCCAAGACCGGAGCTTCAGATGCCTTCCAGGGTTTCCGGGTTTCATCGTGTGATTTGTTTGGTTCATTGCATTCATCTTTGCATCATGTGCATTTGCATCATGTCATCATGCCATCATGTCATTAATCTTTGCATCTCAGATCAACTAAATAAATTGCATGGATCTTCGGTCCATTTAAACCGAGGGAATTCACATGATGATTCTCTTTATAACATATCCTCCCGATATTAGGGAGCTATATTGAATATTCCATTTTCGGAATCACCCATGAACACACTTGCAAATAATCACATGTCTTTTCTGCTTCGAGTTTGCTCCTCAAACTTCGCCCATAAATTCTTTTATCTTTTTCCGGAGGTCTACCAAAAATCTCAACATTTTGGGACCTTTCTAACGCCCACTTCTTATTCGAACTCATTTGAATTTAATTCAAACGAGTTCCAATCCAAACTTGGTACATGCCCATTTATACTTTTCTTGGATCAAGATCATTTTTGCGAGTCCAGTAAAATTATCCCCATGCCCAGTTTCCACCCGAACCTTCTCTTTCTTTTCCTTCTCTTTTCTATTTTCTTTTTAAATGGGAAAAGAGAGATATTTAGGAAGAGAGGCGGCCTGCACCCCTGGCCAGGCCTGCACCACTGCCCTCATGGGCCTCCCTTCCTCACGCGCCATCCCAAGGCCAGGCCCACCTAATTCCTAACCCTAGGCCCCGATCCCATCTAACCCCCATCTCCCTCGCTTCTTCCCTCGCGCCGCCAGCCTCGCGCTGCTCGATCCACCTCTCTCCCCCCGATTCCCTCACTCTCTCCCTCACCCTCTCTCGCTCGCAGCGCCCCTCCCTGTTTTCCTCCTTCGTCCTTGCCTCACCAGGGCCTTGCATCGCACCAAGCGTCGCCGGTGCCCCCCAAGTCCTTGTCGCTGTCTTCCATGGCCTCAGGCAGCCGAGCTCGAAGCTCTCCGCCTCTGCCGTCCGCTCTCCAGTCCGTCGCCACCCTGTGCGCGCGATCACGTCGGCATCCCCATCCTCAGCTCCTCCTCCACCTCGCCTTGGCGCGTGAGCCCTGGGCCACACCGTCCCTGGAGCCGCACGCCCGTCGCCCCTCTCCCCTCGCGCCAGCGAGCAGCGCAGCGTCTCCGGCCGCTCTCCTACAGCTCCTCCTCCACCTATGCCTGCAGCCGTCGTACTTCTCCGTCGCGCCGGGTCCCGGACCTCCGCTGCGAGCCTCGTCGCCCCTGCGTCACGCGAGTCGCCGATCCCCTGCCTCCGCGCCCGAGTCGGCTCGACCCTGCATCCTCTGCTCGCGAGCCTCGCTTCTTCGCCTCCGTCCTCAACCACGCCGACCACTAGAGCTGTTGTCGGCTGCTGCCCCATCGTAGCTCCTTGCTGCCTGCTCTGCTTCCCCTCCTCGTGCCTAGCCGGAGCAGTTTCGCCGCTGGCTGAAGTCTCGCAGGAGCAGGAGCCCGTGTCGTCTCTGTCATCCAGCGTCGCCTCCCGATTTTCTCTCCTGCACCTCGTGCCCGCCGAGTTCCAGGAAACCCAAGTATGAACTCGTTTTGACTACAACACGAAGATGTGAACAACTACACGGAGTCGCGGAGAACGACTACTTCCGTCTCCAAAGAACCGGGTAACGGAACCGTCAAGTTCGTCTACCGCCTACATGTACCACTACCGTCGTCGAGATCGTGAGGACCTCTACCCTCAACCCTAGAGCATGCGAGAACAACTACTTCCACTACGAATGTCCCGAGAACGTCTACTTCCCCTACACCGCATCAAACTTGAACCCCTTCGATAACACACGCTTCGAAGGTATAACCCCGAGACGACCGCCCATGAACGAATGCATGTGTGATGTATGAGATGCTCGAGCTTGCGCCGTGCCCGAATTGTCGGTGCACGTTGCCCCTCTTTTGCCTTGTCACCGTCGTCGACTCATGGGGCACCCGAAATCCGGGAGTGCCCCACCATGCCACTTAATTTGTAGGGTTTGTTTGTGCACTTTGCCATGCCATGCCTCTTTAAACCGGACATGCATCATACTTGATTGTGCATCATGCCATGTTTATGTGATGGTTGTTTACCATGTTGTTTGCTTCTTTCCGGTGTTGCTTCTTCGGATTAGTTCCGATAACGTCGCGTTTGTGAGGATCCGTTCGACTTCGTCCATTTGTCTTCTTCATGGACTCGTTCTTCTTCCTTGCGGGATTTCAGGCAAGATGACCATACCCTCGAAATCACTTCTATCTTTGCTTTGCTCGATGCTCGCTCTTTTGCTATGCCTATGCTGCGATACCTACCACTTGCTTTTCATGCCCCCTATATTGTTGAACCAAGCCTCTAACCCACCTTATCCTAGCAAACCGTTGATTGGCTATGTTACCGCTTTGCTCAGCCCCTCTTATAGCGTTGTTAGTTGCAGGTGAAGATTGAAGTTTGTTCCTTGTTGGAACATGGAGATCGTTCCTTGTTGGAACATTGTTTACTTGTTGCGATATCACAATATCTCTTATTTAATTAATGCATCTATATACTTGGTAAAGGGTGGAAGGCTCGGCCTTATGCCTGGTGTTTTGTTCCACTCTTGCCGCCCTAGTTTCCGTCATATCGGTGTTATGTTCCCGGATTTTGCGTTCCTTACGCGGTTGGGTTATAATGGGAACCCCTTGACAGTTCGCCTTGAATAAAACTCCTCCAGCAAGGCCCAACCTTGGTTTTACCATTCGCCATCTAGCCTTTTCACTTGGAAGTTGCGCATCCCAAGGGTCATCTTTATTTTAACCCCCCCGGGCCAGTGCTTGTCTAAGTGTTGGTCCGAAACAGAGCCACTTGCGGCGCCACCTCGGGGAAACTTGAGGGCTGGTTTTAGTTGTACGTAGTGTTCATCCAGTGCTGCCCTGAGAACGAGATATGTGCAGCTCCCATCAGGATGTCGGCGCATCGGGCGGTCTTGCTGGAATTGTTTTACCATTGTCGAGGATGTCTTGTAACCGGGATTCCGAGCCTGATCGGGTCTTCCCGCTAGAAGGAATATCCTTCGTTGACCGTGAGAGCTTGTGATGGGCTAAGTTGGGACACCCCTGCAGGGATTTGAACTTTCGAAAGTCGTGCCCGCGGTTATGGGCAGATGGGAATTTGTTAACGTCCGGTTGTAGAAAACCTGAAGTTGACCTTAATTAAAATGCACCAACCGTGTGTGAAACCGTGATGGTCTCTTTCCGGCGGAGTTCGGGAAGTGAACACGGTGTTGGAGTAATGCTTGACGTAGGTTGTTCCAGGATCACTTCTTGATCATAGTTGTTCGACCGTGCTTTTGCCTTCTCTTCTCACTCTCATTTGCGTATGTTAGCCACCATATATGCTAGTCGCTTGCTGCAGCTCCACCTCATACCTTTTTACCCTTCCCATAAGCTTAAATAGTTTTCATCGTGAGGGTGTGAGATTGCTGAGTCCCCGTGACTCACAGATACTTCCAAAACCAGCTTGCAGGTGCCGTTGAACTGTGCAGATGACGCAACCAAGCTCAAAGGAGGAGCTCGATGAAGATCGTATTCTTTATGTTGTTCCATTTTCCAGTTGATCAGTAGTGGAGCCCAGTTGGGGTCGATCGGGGATCTGTGTAGCATTTGGGGTAGTCTTCTTTTATTTTGGTTCCGTAGTCGGACCTTGATTGTATTTGGATGATGTAATGCTTTATTCATGTAATTGTGTGAAGTGGCGATTGTAAGCCAACTATGTATCTTTTCCCCCTATTGTATTACATGGGTTGTGTGAAGATTACCTCACTTGCGACATTGCTTTCAATGCGGTTATGCCTCTAAGTCGTGCTTCGACACGTGGGAGATATAGCCGCATCGAGGGCGTTACAAGTTGGTAATCAGAGCCTTCCCCGACCTTAGGAGGCCCCACTGCTTGATCGAATTAGCTGACGAGTTGAGTCTAGAAAAAAAATGTTTTGAGTCATTTAGGATTATATATATCGGAGAGTTAGGAATTCTTTTTAGTCCCCAGTCCCTTCATCGCTCTGGTAAGGCATCCTGACGTAGAGTTTTGACTCTTCTCTTCTCAAATTTCACTAAAAAAAATTTAGGATCACGCGGGTATCTTGGAATCGTTCCGATGGTTTTGTGACGAGAACATTGTTCTTGGTGCCTCCTGACATTTAGGGGTTGTGGCAGTGTCCCGGGGAGTTGAGCTCCGAGGTGTTGTCGTCAAAATTTTTATTGTTGCAGTTCTGGAGTACCTGAGATTAGTTTTGCCAACATCGAAAATCTCTTTTATGCAGTTGTTGGTGAGATAACCTCGACGCCACCCATTACTGGGGCGGGAGTTCGGGAGTATTGCCATAACTTGTATAACGGATGCTTTTCGAAGATTGAGGTAAATGATTTCCGAAGGTTTCTTGGTTATGTGTTGAAGGATGGATACAGCTGGATGTAGGATTTGCTAGTTTGGGTGAGATATTATGCTTCCCCTGTATCCCCAACACCTGATTGCATAACCGGAAAATTTCGGGAGTTTATAAGTGGGAATTCAAGTAGCTCTTAGGATATCTTTCCGA
Organism: Triticum aestivum; assembly: GCF_018294505.1. NCBI lineage: Eukaryota > Viridiplantae > Streptophyta > Magnoliopsida > Poales > Poaceae > Triticum > Triticum aestivum. The sequence continues at coordinate 509,352,027 of NC_057794.1, forward strand.
CAGATGTATGATATGAAATTGGGGTTCGACGTCTAGTGGTCCGCCTATCCACGGTTGGTTTTTACAGTGGTCTCATTGTGTCTTAAAGAGTCCTTGGCTATGCCGACTCGGGGACGCTTCGTATGTCATGTGCACTGCCTTGTACATGATGGTGCTGTACGATCGAGCCCATGTAGGCCCCACCACGAAAACTTCGGACGAAATCTCAGTCATATGTTTGTTCCGGCTTATTCTGCAAGCCAATCCTTTGTTTTGTTTTGAGTTGTGGTATTCGAGTTGCTTCGAAGTCAAGTGTTGATTCCATACTTTCCCCAAATGGTGTTGTCATACTCCGATGTGAATACTAATCCTTCTTGATCATCGAGATTGTCATGTCAATCTTTTTAAACCGGTGTGTTTTCTCCTCAAGCGAATCTGTTCTTTTTCAACGTCCGCAAGATCAATTATCAGTTCTTCTCAACGGTGTTCTTTTCATCCGTCTCCAAATTGTCTTTGTTTTTCTTGCCCGCCCGCCCTTTTTCCTCAAGGACTCAGATGTCTTAATCAAGCATCCATTTTATGGATGTGAAGTCTCTCCATTCTTTTTCGTCAATGTTCTTATCCAGTGATTCTTAGGAAGATTCTAATGGAGCTTCAAGTTCATCACTCTTCACTCGTTCTCTTCTCCGGCGGATCCAATATAAGCTTTGTTGATCATATCTTTTCCTCATTTCAATACCTTCTCATACCGGTGCACCTCTTAATCATCTACTCCTCACTATTCATTTGTTTCGGAGTGCCGAAGATATCTCAGAAGATTCCTGTTTCCACTCTGCTTTCGTTCAAGATCTTTCGAGGATGTCACCTCATTCAAGCCATTTAATGCAACCGGTGCAACCTCTCTTTTAAATCATTTCAGCGGTGTTTCTCTTGAGTGGGCCCTAACCCACAGGTCTTTTCCCAGGATCTTACCTGACTCTTCTTATTTTCTCGGAGGTATTCTCAAATTCTTTTCGAAGTTTGACGTAAGAATGATTTACCATCAGTCAAATGTCTTTCTCCAAGATCTCTCAAAATTCTTTTCATCGTTGGCTCAACCTTTCCATTCTTCATTTCGGAGTGTCTAAATAATTCATGGTGGTGTTTCTCGTCGTCATTCTCAGATTTTGAAGACCGAAGAAGAGTTTCTCTTTAATCTTGCTCCATTCTCTTCAAGATTCGTGATTCTAGCTTGTTGCCATCCTCTCGTAATTGTTTTGATCGTGAGAATTCTTTTCACCTATCCGGACTAATTCAAGAGTCTTCTTAGTTTGTTATCCGGAGTCCATCAATTCAGGTTTATTCATTCTCAGCTGTCAATTATCATTCTCCTATCTTACCGGTGCATCAATCAAATATCCTCTAATCAGTTCTTGATCTCTTTGTTCTGATGTATCTAAATCCCCTCAAGCTTCTTCGTTCATTTGCTAATTCTTTCCGGTGTTTCTTTATCTTTTCTTCGTTCATTTTCAATTCTTACGGTGGTTTGTTCAAGATTCCTCTTCTTACGTTATCATACTTCCATTCTTTCAAATCCTACCGGTGGATCATCGAAGGCCTCTTCAAGTTTGCGCATTATCTATCTTAATCCTTTCTACGAGAATAAGTAGTATGTCAATTCCATTGGTTGTCATCAATTTGAATTGGTGAAGGATAAGCATAATGTAATTCTTATTCTTGTTTCATCGAGTGAATTTAATTCTTTATTCCGAAGGCTCATCAAATTCTTGATTTTCTTTTGTTCATCTTTTCTTTCTCGGAGTACCAAGCTCTAATTATCACGGAGATCCATCTAATCATTACAAGGTTTCACTTTGTGTTTTCAACTTCTCTTTCCTTCCGTTTGATCATTCTTTTGTTTAACGGAGTTCTTCATGGAGTTCTACATGATAGTTCACCAAGGACTTAATCCGTTCTAGAAACGTTCATCAAGATTATTTTCAGAGGAGTTCAAGCTTTCTTCTTATTGCAATCTGGAGTGCAATTCCTTCTATCGTATCATTTGAGGTGGTATTATGTCATTCTTGATCATTTGAATTCATGTTTCATGATTCACAGGTTGTTAAGAATGGGGTATTTTAAATCCATCAATCTCTTCATTGGAGTTATCTTGTGTCATGGCACACCTAAAGCCTTCCCTAAGGATTGTTGCTACTTATGGTACTTATAAATGATCCAAGTTCTTCGTTTATCCTCCCGGTGAAATATGTTTCTCGTCTCTTTGTTCTTATCAATCCAATTCTTTTCCCGTGAGTGGCATGTTGTCACCTCATAATTTGAGATGTATTCCAAAAGACCATATCAAGCTTATTCTTTTCGTTGTTGGTTTTCCAACAACTCCGTTCTACCATTTGTTGTAAGCGTGCTCCCTCAAGATCTTGTTTCTCGTCGTTCATTCCATTCCATTCTCACTTCTGTTCCGGAGGCATTGTGATATTGCTCTATTCAAACCTTCTTCTGTTCTTGTCAGGTTCTTGTTCTTTTCATGCTTATCCATTTAACCGGAGTGTTGTACCCTTTTGCTCAAGTTCTTTTAATATTATCAAGTCTTGCTTAACTTCTTAACCGGAGTGGTTTCAATATATATCTTGCCCTCCAACCTCAAGGTTTTTCCCAATGTTCTTTGTTCCTCTTTTCTATCAGAGTGTTTTCGACCTTATTCACCTTCGTTGTGTTCTTTCTCAAATTTGTTCAACCTCGCAAGGTTCCTTGGTTTCACTCGTTTGTCAAAGAAGCAACTTAGTTTTACCTTTTCTCTTCCTCTTCCGTTTCCCTCCGGTGCCATCCTAGATCTCGGGACGAGATCCTCTCGTAGTGGTGGAGTGTTGTGACGCCCCAAGACCGGAGCTTCAGATGCCTTCCAGGGTTTCTGGGTTTCATCGTGTGATTTGTTTGGTTCATTGCATTCATCTTTGCATCATGTGCATTTGCATCAAGTCATCATGCCATCATGTCATTAATCTTTGCATCTCAGATCAACTAAATAAATTGCATGGATCTTCGGTCCATTTAAACCGAGGGAATTCACATGATGATTCTCTTTATAACATATCCTCTCGATATTAGGCAGCTATATTTAATATTCCATTTTCGGAATCACCCATGAACACACTTGCAAATAATCACATGTCTTTTCTGCTTCGAGTTTGCTCCTCAAACTTTGTCCACAAATTCTTTTATATTTTTTCGGAGGTCTACCAAAAATCTCAACATTTTGGGACCTTTCTAACGCCCACTTCTTATTCGAACTCATTTGAATTTAATTCAAACAAGTTCCAATCCAAACTTGGTACATGCCCATTTATACTTTTCTTGGATCAAGATCATTTTTACTAGTCCAGTAAAATTATCCCCATGCCCAGTTTCCATCCGAACCTTCTCTTTCTTTTCCTTCTCTTTTCTATTTTCTTTTTAAATGGGAAAACAGAGATATTTAGGAAGAGAGGCAGCCTGCACCCCTGGCCAGGCCTGCACCACTGCCCTCTTGGGCCTCCCTTCCTCACGCGCTGTCCCAAGGCCAGGCCCACCTAATTCCTAACCCTAGGCCCCGATCCCATCTAACCCCCATCTCCCTCGCTTCTTCCCTCGCGCCGACAGCCTCGCGCTGCTCGATCCACCTCTCTCCCCCCGATTCCCTCGCTCTCTCCCTCACCCTCTCTCGCTCGCAGCGCCCCTCCCTGTTTCCCTCCTTCGTCCTTGCCTCGCCAGGGGGAGTAGCGAGGCCCTGCATCGCACCAAGCGTCGCCAGCGCCCCCCAAGTCCATGTCGCCGTCTTCCATGGCCTCAGGCAGCCGAGCTCGAAGCTCTCCGCCTCTGTCGTCCGCTCTCCGGTCCGTCGCCGCCCTGTGCGCGCGATCACGTCGGCATCCCCGTCCTCAGCTCCTCCACCTCGCCTTGGCGCGCGAGCCCCGAGCCACGCCGTCCCTGGAGCAGCACGCCCATCGCCCCTCTCCCCTCGTGCCAGCGAGCAACGCCGCGTCTCCGGCCGCTCTCCTATAGCTCCTCCTCCACCTGTGCCTGCAGCCGTCGTACTTCTCTGTCACGCCAGGTCCCGGACCTCCGCTGCGAGCCTCGTCGCCCCTGTGTCGCGCGAGTCGCCGATCCCCTGCCTCCGCGCCCGAGTCGGCTCGACCCTGCATCCTCTGCTCGCGAGCCTCGCTTCTTCGCCTCCGTCCTCAACCACGCCGGCCACCAGAGCTGTTGCCGGCTGCTGCCCCATCGTAGCTCCTTGCTGCCTGCTCTGCTTCCCATCCTCGTGCCTAGCCAGAGCAGTTTCGCCGCTGGCTGAAGTCTCGCAGGAGCAGGAGCCCGTGTCGTCTCTGTCATCCAGCGTCGCCTCCCGATTTTCTCTCCTGCACCTCGTGCCCGCCGAGTTCCAGGAAACCCAAGTATGAACTCGTTTCGACTACAACACGAAGATGTGAACAACTACGCGGAGTCGTGGAGAACGACTACTTCCGTCTCCGAAGAACCGGGTAACGGAACTGTCAAGTTCGTCTACCGCCTACATGTACCACTACCGTCGTCGAGATCGTGAGGACCTCTACCCTCAACCCTAGAGTATGCGAGAACGACTACTTCCACTACGAACGTCCCGAGAATGTCTACTTCCCCTACACCACATCAAACTCGAACCCCTCCGATAACGCACGCTTCGAAGGTATAACCTCGAGATGACTGCCCGTGAATGAATGCATGTGTGATGTATGAGATGCTCGAGCTTGCGCCGTGCCCGAATTGTCGGTGCACGTTGCCCCTCTTTTGCCTTGTCACCATCGTCGACTCATGGGGCACCCGATATCCGGGAGTGCCCCACCATCTTTTGCACGCATCCGCACACTTCTCCTTTGCATCGGTATCTCAGTCGAGTTACCGGAACCGGAATGTTGCAGTGGCACCGTTTTCGTTATCGTTGTCGTGGCACCCCTTTTCTTTCCGCCACGATGACAAATGCTTCGTAGTGCTCTTGACAACTTTTAATAAAAATTGCATAAAACTTGCTAATGCCATCCACATCATGATAACAACAATTAAAATGTTTAAATTGTTGTTGCATTAAATTACTAAGGCATATGGGGATCTACCGGATTGGTTATTTGTTATATCCGGCCCCATTTAAATTGTTTAGATGGTGTAGTTTTGTTATGCCTCACCTCTTGCCATGTTAATCAACATTTAATATTGCTGGGTACCTAAACGAGAGAGAACTAAATAATTGATGTGGTGTTTCGTCAATATGCAACGGAGTTGCATGTTGAGCTCCACTTAATTTGTAGGGTTTGTTTGAGCTCCACTTAATTTGTGCACTTTGCCATGCCATGCCTCTTTAAACCGGACATGCATCATACTTGATTGTGCATCATGCCATGTTTATGTAATGGTTGTTTACCATGTTGTTTGCTTCTTTCCGGTGTTGCTTCTTCGGATTAGTTCCGATAACGTCGCGTTTGTGAGGATCCATTCGACTTCGTCCATTTGTCATCTTCATGGACTCGTTCTTCTTCCTTGCGGGATTTCAGGCAAGATGACCATACCCTCGAAATCACTTCTATCTTTGCTTTGCTAGATGCTCGCTCTTTTGCTATGCCTATGCTGCGATACCTACCACTTGCTTTTCATGCCCCATATATTGTTGAACCAAGCCTCTAACCCACCTTGTCCTAGCAAACCGTTGATTGGCTATGTTACCGCTTTGCTCAGCCCCTCTTATAGCGTTGTTAGTTGCAGGTGAAGATTGAAGTTTATTCCTTGTTGGAACATGGAGATCGTTCCTTGTTGGAACATTGTTTACTTGTTGGGATATCACAATATCTCTTATTTAATTAATGCATCTATATACTTGGTAAAGGGTGGAAGGCTCGGCCTTATGCCTGATGTTTTGTTCCACTCTTGCCGCCCTAGTTTCCGTCATATCGGTCTTATGTTCCCGGATTTTGCATTCCTTACGCGGTTGGGTTATAATGGGAACCCCTTGAAAGTTCGCCTTGAATAAAACTCCTCCAGCAAGGCCCAACCTTGGTTTTACCATTCGCCACCTAGCCTTTTCCCTTGGGAGTTGCACATCCCGAGGGTCATCTTTATTTTAACCCCCCCGGGCCAGTGCTTGTCTAAGTGTTGGTCCGAAACAAAGCCACTTGCGGCGCCACCTCGGGCAAACTTGAGGGCTGGTTTTAGCTATACGTAGTGTTCATCCGGTGTTGCCCTGAGAACGAGATATGTGCAGCTCCCATCAGGATGTCGGCGCATCGGGCGGTCTTGCTGGACTTGTTTTACCATTGTCGAGGATGTCTTGTAACCGGGATTCCGAGCCTGATCGGGTCTTCCCGCTAGAAGGAATATCCTTCGTTGACCGTGAGAGCTTGTGATGGGCTAAGTTGGGACACTCCTACAGGGATTTGAACTTTCGAAAGCCATGCCCGCGGTTATGGGCAGATGGGAATTTGTTAACGTCCGGTTGTAGAAAACCTAAAGTTGACCTTAATTAAAATGCACCAACCGCGTGTGTTACCGTGATGGTCTCTTTCCGGCGGAGTCCGGGAAGTGAACACAGTGTTGGAGTAATGCTTGACGTAGGTTGTTCCAGGATCACTTCTTGATCATAGTTGTTCGACTGTGCTTTTGCCTTCTCTTCTCGCTCTCATTTGCGTATGTTAGCCACCATATATGCTAGTCGTTTGCTGCAGCTCCACCTCATACCTTTTTACCCTTCCCATAAGCTTAAATAGTTTTGATCGCGAGGGTGTGAGATTGCTGAGTCCCCGTGACTCACAGATACTTCCAAAACCAGCTTGCAGGTGCCGTTGAACCGTGCAGATGACGCAACCAAGCTCAAAGGAGGAGCTCGATGAAGATCGTGTTCTTTATGTTGTTCCATTTTCCAGTTGATCAGTAGTGGAGTCCAGTTGGGGTCGATCGGGGATCTGTGTAGCATTTGGGGTAGTCTTCTTTTATTTTGGTTCCATAGTCGGACCTTGATTGTATTTGAATGATGTAATGCTTTATTCATGTAATTGTGTGAAGTGGCGATTGTAAGCCAACTATGTATCTTTTCCCCCTATTGTATTACATGGGTTGTGTGAAGATTACCTCACTTGCGACATTGCTTTCAATGCGGTTATGCCTCTAAGTCGTGCTTCGACACGTGGGAGATATAGCCGCATCGAGGGCGTTACAAGGGTCCTGGTGGACAACCTGTTCCGAATGACGCTGACGGACGTGCACCCATGTGGAAGAAGAAATCTATATTTTGGGACCTTCCCTATTAGAAAGACCTAGAGGTCTGCTCCGCAATCGACGTGATGCACGTGACGAAGAATCTTTGTGTGACCATGCTTGGCTTCTTGGGCGTGTATGGGAAGACAAAAGATACACCTGAGGCACGAGAGGACCATCAACGTATGAACGGAAAAGATGGCATACATCAGGGTCATGCAAGCTACGCTCTTACCAAAGAAGAGAAGGAAATCTTCTTTGAATGCCTGCTTAGTATTAAGGTACCGTCTGGCTTCTCGTCGAATATAAAGGGAATAATAAACATGGCAGAGAAAAAGTTCCAGAACCTAAAGTCTCATGACTGCCACGTGATTATGACGCAACTGCTTCCGGTTGCATTGAGGGGGCTTCTACCGGAAAACGTTCGATTAGCCATTGTGAAGCTATGTGCATTTCTCAATGCAATCTCTCAAAAGGTAATCGATCCAGAAATCATACCAAGGTTAGAGAATGATTTGGTGCAATGTCTTGTCAGTTTCGAGTTGGTGTTCCCACCATCCTTCTTCAACATCATGACGCAAGTCCTAGTTCACCTATGCGAAGAGATTAACGTTTTGGGTCCTGTATTTCTACACAATATGTTCCCCTTTGAGAGGTTCATGGGAGTCTTAAAGAAATATGTTCATAACCGTGCTAGGCCAGAAGGAAGCATCTCCAAGGGCCATGAAAATGAGGAGGTCATTGAGTTTTGTATTGACTTTATTCCTGACCTTAAGCCGATTGGTGTTCCTGAATCGCGGCATAAGGGCAGACTGGATGGAAAAGACACGCTAGGAGGGGAACAAATAATATGTATGGACGGACATTCTCTCACTGAACCACACTACACAGTTCTACAGAATTCCACCTTGGTGGCTCAGTATATGGATGAACACAAGAATTTGCTACGCTCCAAACACCCGGAGCGGTCTGATGACTGGATTACACGTGAACAAACCAGGAGTTTCGCCAGCTGGTTGCAGACACGTACCATGCATGACACCTCTATTGAAGATGACCTGTACTTGCTGTGCCAGTTACCATCTTCGAATATAATGACTTTCAAAGGGTACAAGATAAATGGTAATACATTTTACACGATCGCCCAAGATAAGAAGAGCACCAACCAAAACAGTGGTGTCCGCTTTGATGCAGAAACCAAGACGGGAAAGGAAACATATTATGGTTATATACAGGACATATGGGAACTTGACTATCGACGTGGTTTGAAGGTCCCTTTGTTTCGGTGCAAATGGGTCAATATGACACGAGGCGGGGTAACGGAAGACCCGCAGTACGGAATGACAATAGTGAATCTCAACAATCTTGCATATGCAGACGAACCATTCGTCCTAGCCAATGATGTGGCACAGGTTTTCTATGTGAAGGACATGTCTACCAAGCCAAGAAAAAGAAAAGATAAGGAAGTGAATGCCTCGTACGATGAGCCAAAGCGGCACATAGTTCTTTCTGGGAAGAGAAACATCATGGGAGTGGATGACAAGACAGACATGTCAGAAGATTATGAAAAGTTTGATGAAATTGCTCCATTCACAGTGAATATTGACCCGAGCATCCCGTTAAATGATAAAGATTTTCCATGGTTACGGCGCAAAGGGACACACGTGAAGAAAAAGTTTCACACCCAAAGATCTGGGATGTGATCGGCTTCACTATCATCACTTTCTTCTGTGTTTCACACCCAGGAGGGAATCTCTGTAATAGTTAGGGTAGTTATGTGTTTTGGCATTTGAAACGCGAAGAAATTTTATGTGCAAACAAATTCTTTCATGCCTTTACTGATTTTTAAAGTTAAGTTATTCACAAACTAGTGATTCACACTAATTTCAAATAATTCAAAATTTAAACTATTCAAATTTGAAAACTATTGGCACTAACAGAAAGTTTGTATTTTTTGTACCTAAAGCAAAAATATTCACAAAGAAACTCTAAATACACAAAAAAACAACTCAAAAATAAATAAAGCCCAAAATAAAAAAAGCCCGCCTACTGGGCCAGAGCGGCCTGCATACGACTAGAAACCCAACCTGTTGTTGGGCCAGGATGCAGGCCCGGAAAGGCCCAGTAGGCCCACAGGGCAGCACAGAACATGTAGACCCAGTAGGCCTGCTTTAGAAAGGAGCTCGAGAGAGCTACCGCACGGGGGGTTATAAACCAGTGCGGACGCCCCTCGCCTAGCGAGGTGGGACTAAACTTGCCGCACCGCACCTACGCCAGCGCACCCCATTTAGTACCGGGTGGTGGCACCAACCGGTACTAAAGGGGGGGGGGCCTTTAGTACCGGTTGGAGCCACCACCCGGTACTAAAGGGGCTGCGCTTCCCGCTGCTTGGCCTGGCCAAAACAGGCCTTTAGTACCGGTTGGTGGCTACAACCGGTACTTAAGGTCCATCCTAGATAACTAAACACTTCAAAAATTTCAGTTTCTCATCTGCTTCTTCTCCTCTGCCCCGTCGCCCGCCGCCCCCGTCTCCATATCCCTCGTCGCCGTCCCTGTCGCCGCCCCGTCCCCGTCATCGCCACCCCGTCGTCCCCGTCCCCGTCGTCCCTGTCGACACCGCCGCCCGTCCCGGCCCGTCCCCGTCATCACCGCCCCGTCCCCGTCGTCGCCGCCCCGGCCCGTACGTCCCCGTCCCCGTCGTCGCCGCCCCGTCCCTGTCCCTGTCGTCACCATCCCCGTCGTCGCCGCGCTCGTCGCCGTCCCCGTCGTCGCCCCCCGTCGCCTCTCGCCTCGCCGGTGAGCACACACACACACATACATATTTTTTTTTAATTTTTTAGTTATAGAATAGTTATAAAAATGTTAGAAAATTTTCTTTTTTTAGGTATAGAAATAGTTAGTTATATAGCATTGTTAGAAATGTTATAGAAATGTTAGAAATTTTTCTGCTTTTTAGTTATAGAAATAGTTATAAAAAATTTAGAATTGTTAGAATTTTTTCTGTTTTTTAGTTATAGCAATAGTTATAAAAAAGTTAGAAATTTTTCTTTTTTTAGTTATAGAAATATTAGAAATGTATACAAATGTTAGTTATATATATAGAAATGTTATAATTATTTTCTGTTTTTTAGTTATAGAAATATTAGAAATGTTAGTTATATAGCATTGTTAGAAATGTTATAGGAATGTTAGTTATATAGAAATGTTAGAAATTTTAGTTATCGAAATCCAATCATTAAAAAAATGTTACTTTTTGCGGGCATATAGCTAGTATTTGTTCTCGACAATGCCCGGCCCGCATCCTCGCCGTCGACCCGTCCGCCACGACGTCCGGCTGACCCATGTCCGGGACTGGGCTCCGCCGGGCTGGCACTGGGAGGTGCTGCCTGGAGGGGCGCGCCGCTTGATGAGGAACCCGACCCCGGGTCCCGTCGTCGACCCTGATCTCGTTTGGTGGCGTTCGCGTGGGCCAGTTTCGGTGCGGAGGGAGCCGGCCCCGCCAGAGGTGGTACGTCGCCGTGTCAGGGAGGAGGACGAGCACGTCCATCGCTACATGGTTGCGTTAGAGGGCGGCAGGTTCTCCAATACCTGGCAGTTTCTTCAGGGATCTCACTTCAGCTATGATCCTGTGAGGGTTCCTTCTCTTTGGGTGTCCACCGCCCGCGCCGCAGGAACCGCGAGTGTCCTAGATTCTTCTGTAGTATTTGATCTTTATTAGCTACCTAGCCAGTGATGTATTCGATATATAATATTCGAGACGATGTATTCGAGATTATATATTATTCGAGACGATGTATTCGAGATTATATCTATTATTCGAGACGATGTATTCAAGATTATATCTATTATTCGAGACGATGTATTTGAGATTATATCTATTATTCAAGACGATGTAATTTGAATACTAAATTGTTTTATATTTTTTTTGGATTAGTTAAACAAAACCTATGGCGGACAATACCGGCAGAGGGGGAGACGAGGCCCTGTTCAATATCATACGCAATCCTCGCGGGCCAGATGATGATCAGAATGAAGAAGATTATGACGGCTCCGAATATCTAAACAACACCGGGGCGGGTGATATGATATTCGATCGCGACGACCGAATGGATGAAGTCATGAACTATGAACATGACGAAGAAAATGTTGATCTTGAAACAACAAAGACCAGTGCGGTATATATATTTATATAAGCAGGCATCTGGTGATCATCACATGTTTTAAATGACTTGAATATATATTAACGAATCGATCTTTCTTCTTTCAGCCATCCGGATCGAGCAAATCTTCAGGCAACAGGACGAAATGAGGCCCGAACAAAAAGTTGAAGGAGGGCATAAAGTATAATATCGAGGCAATTAGACCTAATGGCGAACCATTAGCGCCTAAGAAGATTGCGGACAAGTTCGTTCGTCAGTGCGGAGTTCTTGTGAAGGACCAACTCCCGATCTCCCTTCAAGAATGGAGAGAGCCAGCAAAGCCACGTCCAGGAGTTACTTTCGTCGACGACAGACAAAAACTTCTGCTTTGGGAAACGCTGATGGAACATTTCACCCTACCAGATCATTTTACAGATGCATATGTGGAGAAAGTCAAGGACGCTGCTCTTAGGAAGATGGCAGTTGCATTCAAGAACCACAAGATTCGTGAATGGGCCAAGTACGTCAACGGAGGAAGGAAGACTCCAGTATTCAAGGGAACACTAGAGAACCAAAGTGCTCATTGGGAGGATTTCGTGAAATTCAAGGATTCGGAATTATCTAAGGAATGGTCGAGAATAAACAAGGCCAATGCCGCAAAAAAGGATAAGTTCCATAAGCTGGGGCCAGGTGGCTATGCGGTGGGAATGCCTAAGTGGGATAAGTCTGAGAAAGAGATGCTGGATGCAGGTGTCACTCCAGAAACATTGAGCTGGCCCCCCAGGTGCAGGACTTGGTTCTATGCGCATGGGTGGGAGTTGGACCCGAAGACAGGCAAAGTTTCGAAGAAGGCATGTCTGGACGGAGCCGAAGATAAGCTACTTGTTGCAATAGAAGAGGCTCGATCGGGGTTGTTCGAGCCCAACAGAGAGAACGACGAGCTTACGCGTGCCCTGGGAAATCCTGAACACCCAGGAAGAACACGAGGCATGGGCGCTATTCCGTGGTATGAGGGGTTTTCGGACTGGAATGCCGACTACAGAACCCGTGCGAGAAAGAATATTGCGGAGGAGAAGAAGAGAAAGATGGAGGAGGAGCAGAGGAAGCTAGACTATGAACGCCTTCAAGGCCTAGAATCAGCGCACGCGGACTTGGCAGTCAAATTCCAGCGGCAGCAGGAGCAGATCGACTCACTTAGCCAGCAAAGGGGGTCTCAGCAGCTGCAGCAGCTAGCGGATGATCCACCATTGGATAGCACCGTCCCATCCATGCCGAGAAGCAGCGTGGGTTCCGCCTCGGGCGACGCATTGCTGGATAGCTACCCAGTGGATGACATCATGGAGAACACTAACTGCGAGCTACACTTCAAAATGAAGAACATATCCATGAAGGTGGCGGACGCCCTTGCTTTTACAAATCTCCCCGAGGCAACCTTCTATTGCAACCCGATTCCAGCGGGCTATGCTCGTGTCTTGGTTGATGAGGTGGTGGACCAATATTCGGGGCTAGAGCTTGACATTCCTGGAGGTGATGATGAGCACACACTAGGAGAGGCCAACCATCGTATCATCCTATGGAGAAAGGATTGCATCATCTTTCGAAGGCCACCGACACCGCGTCATCCGACTCCTCGTCGCAGTCCGCCACCGAGTCAGCAGACTCCCGCTCCTCCAAGTCCACCAACGCGTCAGGCCACTCCTCCTCCAAGTTCGGCACAGCTTCAGGCCACTCCTCCTCCTCCAAGTCCGGCAAAGCATCAGGCCACTCCTCCTCCAAGTTCGGCACAACTTCAGGCCACTCCTCCTCCTCCAAGTCCGGCAAAGCATCAGGCCACTCCTCCTCCAAGTCCGGCACAGCTTCAGGCCACTCCTCCTCCAAGTCCGGCACAGCTTTAGGCCACTCCTCCTCCTCCAACTCAGCCACGTCAGCCGTCTTCGCCGCCTCAGCAATCACGGAAGAGAGCCACCTCAGCTATGGTGCGTAGCGGTACAAGTCGAGGTAGTACTGGAGGTACAGGCGGAGACAAGCGATTTCAATATGGTCCAAGCCTCGCGCCTCTTCCGCAGAGGCCTTACGACAAGTCCGAGGAGGAAAATGTAGCCATATCGAAGGCCGAGGTGGAAGCCCATTTTGCACCGAAACCGCCACCGCCGCCAAGGGAGAAAGTGCCTGTGGAAAAGATTGACCACTTCATTCGTATGGCTAGAGCACCAGCTCCCAAGCCTGTTGACACAGACTATGAGCGCCACATCAAGAAGTTAAATCGAGCACGTCTACAGAAAGAGGCGAGCTCGAGGTCGAGCAAATCAGCTGGCAAAAGGAGCGGCAAAACCGTTCCCCAGCTGGGAGAACAGGCGGCGCAATTAATCCCCCCGCTTGTTGTGCCAACAACACATGAGATTAGGCGCGCCCAATATTATTGTGGGCAAATCGTTAACTTTCCCGGGGTGGGCAATGTGGTAATAACCGAGGAGCATATTGCGCAGGCTGAATCGATCGGGATCACTGTTGGATAACTCCTCGATATCGAGCCCATGTCTCCGACTAGAGAGGAGGAAATAAAATGGAAATATGCCCGGGGCCAACCTTTGGTCGAGCCAGAGGAGGTCCATAAGCTCCCAACGAGAATGTATGAATTGCATCAATGGTACATGGACATTACCAAGATTTCCAATCGAGAGTCCCTCATGGTGAATGTCAACAAGGATCATTACTACCATGAGAAAGATGTGACCGTTGAGTATTCAAAACTATTTCAGCTATACAATCAAGACGCACTCGACAAATCTATTGTCAGTTGCTATTGTCTGTAAGTGATTTCTTTCTGTAATTTAAGTCTCAAGCTAGCTGTAGTGATCATTTTAATCAATCATTACCTGTAATTATCCTCACTATATTCTTTTCTGTGGTATTATGCAGGATGAAGATTTATGAAATGAAAAAAGGTGGACGCTATGGCATTGGGTTCGTTGACCCAAATACCATTAATGAATACACATGGAAAATAGATCCATATCACGAAAAAAGTGTAGAGGAAAGCATGCTACAGTTCTTCAAGGAACTCAAATACAATGAAGATATACTACTTCCTTACAACTCCCAGTGAGTCACACTGTCTTGTAATACAAATTCTGTTTTTTCCTACTAGCTAGCTACATGTTTTTGCTTACATATGCCCGCTTAATTAAGACATGCAAACGTGTGTGCATGCAGATTTCACTTAATCTTGTTAATCATTAAAGTTGATGAAGGAACAGTTGAAGTACTAGACTCACTACTTAAGAAAGCAAGTGACTACACCATCGTGAAGGGGATAGTCAACAGGTAATTTCAATCATTATTAACTATATCTCGGCCTATTTAATTAGTTCGTCATTTCCTGATAACAACTATTTAATAACCCATTTATTCATTTTCTTTGTCGGCGGGCAGGGCTTGGGCAAAGTTCATCAGGGCCACTCCAGGCCTATGGAAACAAAATGTGAAATGGTATCGACCCAAGGTAAGTAATTAAGTAGTACTAGCTAGCTGCCATCTCTTTAATTATCATGCTTGATTAATTATTATCTGATCAAATTCCATTCTTGTAAACGCCCTGAAGCAGGCGCCGGGGAATGATCTATGTGCATACTACGTTTGCGAGAACATTCGCATGATGGCGTTCGAAAGGAGCAAATCTCAAAGACAGGAGTGGGTATGATATCGATTGTCAGAACACTATTCACAATTTTTACACCATTATCGATATCTAGTCACACAACTAATACACATGCATATTGATCTCCTTCTTAACAGTTCAAGGAGGTGCAGGACAAGCTCCTAGCACAGGACCGCATAGAAGCAATTCAAGAGGAAATAGCGGGATTTTTGCTCGACCAGGTCATAGATCCCAAAGGAGAATACTATTACCCGCTACCGCCCCCATGAACCACTTCCAATTGTTATCGTGCTCCAAAGACACCAATTAGCTAGGCTAATGTCACTGGCTCCGAAGGCACCAATTAGGAGAAATTGTATGTATATATATATATATATATATATATATATATATATACATGTGTGTATATATGTGTGAATTAATTAATGGTGGTTGTGAGACATTCGGTGATATATATATATATATATATATATATATATAATGATCGGTTCTACTAGAAATTCTATTTATATATATGCATAACGTGTACAATATGTAGTATCGTAAAATACTAGCAAACAAAAAATAATTAAATGGAAAACACAAAATTAAATGAAAAAGAAATCATAAACCCAAAACCCCCCAACCTTTTAATACCGGTTGGTGACACCAACCGGTACTAAAGGGCTCCCTGCCCCCGAAGCTGGCTCATGCCACGTGGTTGCCCTTTAGCACTGGTTCATGCTGAACCGGTACTAAAGGGGGGGGGCTTTAGTGCCTACACTTTAGCACTGGTTACCAAACCGGCACCAAAGAGCCTTACGAACCGGTGCTATTGCCAGGTTCTGCACTAGTGTGTATAAATCATGAAGAAAGCAGTAGCAATGAAATTGTAACGGTCATAATGCTAAGCTAACAATGGGTCTTGTCCATCACATCATTCTCCTAATGATGTGATCCCGTTCATCAAATGACAACACATGTCTATGGTTAGGAAACATAACCATCTTTGATAAACGAACTAGTAAAGTAGAGGCATACTAGGGACACTTTGTTTTGTCTATGTATTCACACATGTACTAAGTTTCCGGTTAATACAATTCTAGCATGAATAATAAACATTTATCATGAAATAAGGAAATAAATAATAACTTTATTATTGCCTCTAGGGCATATTTCCTTCAATTTGGACACCAGAAGTGTTCCGGGGATACCAGGTACGAATCGGGTCACCGAAAGGGGTTCCGGGCTATCCCCGGCAAACTATATGGGCCTATTCGGCCAAGAGGGGAAACACAACAGCCAGCATGGGCTGCTGCGCCCCCCTTGCTGGCCGAATAGGAAGGGGAAAGGAAAAGGGGAAGAGAGAAGAGAGAAGGAAGGGGAGGCAATTCGGCCTCCCCCTTCCTTCCCTCCTCTCTCCCCTTTCCTTCCCTCTCCGGAAAAGATGGTAAGGGGGGTGAATTGGGCAAGGCCCCCAAGTAGGATTCCTCCTACTTGGGGCGCCCATGGTTGTCCCCCTCTCCCTCCCACCTATATATATGTGTGGGGAGGGGGCGTCTAGAACACACAACAAACATAGTTAGCCGTGTGCGGTGCCCCCCTCCATAGTTTACGCCTCCGGTCATATTCACATAGTGCTTAGGCGAAGCCCTGCGCTGATCACTTCACCACCACCGTTACCACACCGTTGAGCTGACGGAACTCTCCATCATCACTTTGCTGGATCAAGAGTTCGGGGGACGTCAACGAGCTGAACGTGTGCAGAACTCGGAGGTGTTGTACGTTCGGTGCTTGATTGGTCGAAACGAGAAGAAGTTCGACTACATCAACCGTGTTGTCAAACGCTTCCGCTTTCGGTCTACGAGGGTACATGGACACACTCTCCCCTCTCGTTGCTATGCATCTCCTAGATAGATCTTGTGTGAGCGTAGGATATTTTTTGAAATTGCATGCTATGTTCCCCAACAAATACATCATCACCTAGATGCAAAGGACCATTTCTCAAACCAATGGTCCAACCAAAAAAGGGTATTCGTCCCCGAACCCATCGTAATGGAGGATCCTATTCGAAGAACTAGATTAGCTGGATTATGGATTGCCAAAATTGGGATCCTCCTAAGCGCTGAGAGCGAAAGCAAGTGGTTGTCCATGCAAATATTTTGCATGGATGATGTCCAACCAGATATCCCCTTCTCCGGTTTGAAATTTGCCACAACCGTTTGGAGAGCAGCGCAATGTTCATACGCTCAGATGAATTGGTGCCCAGCCAACCCGATCCTTGGGTTTACATCTTTCCGACTATTTGACCATATGATACTTTAGCTTGTCTCGCTTCCCAACTGAAGAGAATCTGGACTGGTACTTAGCTATGTCATGGTGAAGGAATTCATGAAGACTATAGAATCCCATCAAATACATAAACATGCTTATCATGGACGAGTTAATGAGAACCATCCTAGCCGCTTTTCAAGGTTCCACCCTATGAACCTTGGTAACCGTAGGGCGAAAGTCCTTTACTAGCAGCCGGGAGTCACTAATTGGCATATCTAGAAAGGATGTCGGAAAGGACCCAAGGCAACAACTTAGTCGCTCAATGTCGGAATACCCAAGCACCATGACTTCGCCCTTGCTATAGTTGACACTCAGACCTGACATTTCTTCGAAGCAGAGAAGCATGAATATGATGTGTTGGATATCTGTGTCTGATCCTTCTACCATAAGGATGGTATCATCAACAAATTGGAGCTGGGTGACCCCACCTTCCCTAATAAGATCGTTTAGCCGCATCAAGGATGGTCACTGGCTTATCGACCACCAAGCTAAACAAAGAAAAGAGAAAGAGGGCCCCCTTTGCGCACCCCACGAGAGGTGGGGAAGTAGGGGCCGATATCACTATTGATTTTAAATGTCGTTCTACCACTAGAAATGAGGTGCTTGACCCTAGCACCCAATGCTTATCGAATCCTTTTCGAATAAGGAATCCCGCGGAAAGGACAAATGCACGATGTCATATGCTTTGTGGAAGTCAAATTTGAAAAGCACTGCTTTAAGGTGTTTTATCTTGACTTCATGGATTACTTCATGAAGAAAAGAATCCCATCTAGAACAAACAATCATCATCATGTTGATTTCGAGAATCTGGAACCTGAGGACAGATATGGTTCATGCGAAGGAGGTGCCACCAGTGGAGATATTTAGAAGCTTCTTGTGTAGCTACATGTCTTCCTTGGACCAGATTGCCAAGTTTAGCGTTGAGGAGGTGACGAAGCACAAGATTCCCATGTATCTGCTCGTAATTCCCCCGATAATCTGCAACCAACATTTCTCGTACACTAAGTGAGGTAAATGTCATGCATCAAAATCAACATATTAAGTTGGTCAATCATGCATACAATGGTGAGCAATGACCATAACAAAAACTGAAGTACACGAAGGAACAATGGATCAAATCATCATAGGATAACCCAATTTACATCTTAACATAATAGTAACAAAATGATCACTATAAGTTCATGTGTCAAAATTGAATCGGGGGATAATCCAATGCGTTTTTCTATCGGAAATAAGTCATGTCTTAACACTTTCTGAGATCAAATATAGAAGTACACGGGTTGTGGGTGTAAAATGCACAAAATGAATCCTAAACACAAAGTTAACGGTGGAGTAAGCCCATGACACCCATGTACATGTGGG
Organism: Triticum aestivum; assembly: GCF_018294505.1. Classification (NCBI taxonomy): domain Eukaryota; kingdom Viridiplantae; phylum Streptophyta; class Magnoliopsida; order Poales; family Poaceae; genus Triticum; species Triticum aestivum. The sequence continues at coordinate 509,370,729 of NC_057794.1, forward strand.
AAAATTATTTTTGCACATATTCACAATGTTGACTCCACTATGATAGAAATCGACCTAAACACCATAACCATCACTCACCTATAAACACATTTAGATGAGGCATGTGTAGTGGAGGTAGACCATATTCTCTCCTTTGCGTCATTTTGACGATTGTAGAGGTCGGGAGGCAATAAGCTCTTTCTTCACCTAAAAAAGATTCTCTCATGTGCACACTTTTAAACTATAGGACTCTTTTCAAAGCAACTGTTGGAACGAGAGGGAAAAGTAAGAGAGGTTGCCTTGTAAAGTGTTGTCTTATCATAGAAAAGTACTGGGAGAAGTTGTGTTATATATCATCAAAAGTGTATCGTTGTGTTCACATTCGAATAAATTTAAACATTTTGATGGCATATAATACATTTTTATTCAAACTGAGAACATAGGAATGAGCACAGGCCCTATACACCCAGCATGAGCGAGCATTAATTTTACGTAAGTTTTATCTTGGGATTTGGCCCATCTAAATTGATTTTGAAGTACTCCTTTTTTGCATCATTTTTAAGTACTACTAAAATGCATGCTCTGAATCTTGTAAGTCACCCTCCTTAGAACATCTCTACCATATTTGACATATTAACCTACAATGCAAAGATATAACTCAGGCGTCGTTTTTTATATTGAAAACTGGTTTTTGGTATAGGAGAGAGAATAAGATCTAATCTTTTTGGTTTCTCCCCATCACCTTAAATACCTATGACATAAGACTTGTTTGCATACACACTATCATATGGCCCCATTCATCGGTGACACAATGTGGTCACCCACACCACTACTCTCCCTCACTCCTGTGCATGTACCAGTCGTCTCTGCCTTCTTTGCTATGTCAATTATCCGCCATTGTCTCGTCGCAACTTCAGCACTCCGGCCATCCGTGCTACCTCATGCGGAACGCGAGGGATCCTTTTCCCTCTCCCCCACTCTTTCTTGCAAGTCGCCATCATGGCGGCTTGAGGACTACATATCCACAATTAGAAGTGGCCATGATGTGGCGAAGGTAGAAACGAATAGAGACGGTCCGTCCTGGGAGATATATGGTCATTGGAGGAAGGTAAGGAGGGTTGTGAGAGGTTGTGTGGGCGGCATAGATGTTTGCTATGGCGGCGTGTGGTCAAAATTGTTGTCGGCAGGAGCCGTGTCTTAAAATGTGTGCATAGATGCAGTTCTCTGCTCCCACACATGGGTCTAATTTTTGGATCATGCATTGATGGTTACCTATTTGGAGGTACAACTATATAAGAGAGAGAATTTTAGGTAATGACCTAAACATAAGGGAAAAGCAACCCGACCCTGATAGTAAATTTAGTTAACTATATAAGAGCTTTCTTTTTTTGTTAAAGTGACAATTATTAGGGATCGATATAACTAATTTATCAAATCTACTGAAGATGCCCGTACAACAAAAGGCTAAAAGGCATCACTTAGCTATGTGACTGCTGCTACTACTACCACCACCATTTGGAAATCTGAGTCAAGTGAGGAGTGACTTCGAACCGCAATGTTGCTAGCTTTTTCTGCAACACATAGGTGAATGTTCATACATATCGCAATTGCTCATAATTTTGTAGGATTAGTTGAGGAAATGCTCATACATATCTCAATTGCCTACTAGCTAGGTATACTGTATGCTTCGAAATTTGCAATTTCGATCGCAAAGATGTGAGGAAGTGTTTCTCTATGGGGAAGAAACATTAAACAATTTTACAGATCATATACATAGTTGTGGCTGTAATACCCACATCACGAATGTCATACCCAAATTTGGCGGTTGAGTAAGCCCATAAGAGCCATGTACATGTGGAAAATTTGTCTCTGCGTAAACACACCGAGGTAGTAATCAGCTAGCACTACTAGAAACAGAAATATTTCTATGGGCTGAAGACCGACAGGAAAAGTGGGAAACCCGACAGGGAAAGCATTTCCTGTCGGGTAGCCGTCAGGGAAAAACAACAGGGATAGCTCGACAGGGATACCTGCTTTTGCCTGTCGGCCAACCGACAGGAAACATTTCCCTGACGGATAATCCTGATGGTGACCGACAGGGAAACAAGTTTTCGTCAGGTATAGGATGGCCAGGGGTATACGCTATATCCCGACAGGAAAATTCGCCGCATTTCGCTGTCAGTTAGTCACCGATAGGAATATTTAGTGCATTTCGCTGTCATCTCGTGCCCGACAGGAAATTGTATATCACACCCACAATGATTTTGTACTCCTGTCAGTCCAATACCTCCAGCAATTGAATGTACAGATTAATGTTCCATTCAAATTTGTATGTTGCACCTATTACCACAAACCATACCATAACCAAATGCACGTGTCAACCATAACCATAAATTAGAAGGATAAAGTTTAGTTTCACACATCTAAGTACATAACAATTCTTGACAACAAAAGATAAATTGTTCAACTTGCAAGTTGCAAGGATAAGCTTCAGTGCATTACAGACAAAATACATCATACTTCACAACAATAGATCATAGTTCAGAACAGATAACCTGGCTTTAGTGTTTGTTGCAACTACCAAAATGCTATTGTGTTACCAACACTACCATCACTTCTAAAGTCCTGTTACCATACTATGTCAACAAAGGCACTTCCCAGGTTACCATCACTAGCATTCTAAGTCTTGCTTTCCCGATTGTTGGAGTCGTCACCGCCAACAGCTTCACCCGAATCACCATCACCGGTGTTGTCATCAAGTGCTTGGGTTCCAATATGAGATGCCACTACATCAGATTATTTATTTAGACAAACCGGGAGAGGTTATGAAGCAAACTAGAAAAGGCCTCTGAATTAAATGTTGCAGTAAACCATCAGGTAGAAAATATGAATTATTATAACACCACATGGCCTTCTGTGAGTAAACCATCAACACACTGAGTTTGGACAGATTTGGTGAACAAGGTTAGTAGTCATTTTAACTAAGAGAGAGTGATCAAAATAAAAGTAAACATCTACCACAAATGGTGTTTTGAACAGATTTGGCCAAGAAATTAAGTATAGTAAATTCGCTAAGTTGGGATTACATGTGCATGGACGAATCAAGGTGCACTCATACAAGCATATCTTGACATGTTTTGGGTGGGAAATGAGAGGAAGTGGTGCCAACTATCAAGCCAAATCTGTATATAGTACCTTACCAATCAATAAGATCTAAGATATTCATGATATGGCTAATGGCTACTCAAATAACATAATACTCTTTATTTGCAAAGGTTGGCTGACCATCAGTTTGACAAAAAGTTTCAGGAAATAATTTACTTACATGTGGCTGGGACCTTGCTCCTTGGCGTAGCTCCTCTGGTAGTTCTTTACCCATCTCCTTAAAAAGGACCTATGGACAAGTATGCAACATTAGAACAGCTGGTAATTTGAACAATTAATCTAAAATATGTACACATATTTGCATGTACCAAGAAGAGTCGTTCATGCATATCCACTTTATTTTGCAGGTACTCATTATGTCGCTTCAGTTCTTCGTTTTCTTGAATAGCTCGTCACTTCAGTTCTTCGTTTTCTTGAATAGTTCGTCGAAGTGATGCTGAAGTTGACAGCCTCAGTTTCTTCTCTCTAGATGTTGAGATAACATCAGCCTTCTTAATTGCCCCATCCTCTATTGCTAGTCGCCCATGGGGAATGCCACCTGATGATTCATATAACATTTGCCCATGTAACTCTCGCTCCTCCCAATTATCAGGATGTGTGGCTCTAGCCAAATCACGGTAATCATCCTAGAACAATAGTTATTTTAACTTGGATACATGCAGACAGAACCAGTAGTTGGTGATTAGAAGGAGCGAGAACATACGTGGCGTTTTTTTAGCACCAATAAGCACAAAGATGAGGCCATGCATGTTCCTTAACCCATGGTATTCCACCTTCCAAGTATTGGCCATATTCAAGCTCTTTTGAACATGCCAACGTGCCATCAAGCCGCTCTCCTTTCTTCTCATAGTAGAACTTTATAGCATCCACACGAACTTGATACATCATGTCTCTCACTTTTTTCATTGCATAGTTTTCAAACACACGATCAACGTCATCCTCCACCTTGTCCGAGTCTTCATCATCCTTCACATGAACCTCAAACAAGTTCTATAAGTTCACACATTTTCATGTCAAATATGCATGTGCAATACAGATTTTCAAAATAACTCCCAAGTACTTGGAACTTGCCCAAAACACTTGCTTCACACGATCTGCTGCTATCTGCCCCTTATCATCTAGAGTATCATCATCATAATAATCAGATCACTCCAAAGCTGGGCGGGTTTTAATGACAACATCACCTTCCTTCTTCTCAATTATGCCGGGGTGTTCTCATTTAAGAATGATTCCAAGTTGCATAGTATAGTTGTCCTGTTTGGAATTAGGGTCAGCATAATTAAATTGCCTAAACAACAAGGCAAGCAGCATTAACTGGTAGGATAATGGTGTCGATCATAAAAGTAAGCACATGTGAAGAAACAACCATACCCGTCACCTTTAAGAGTTTCTTAGATTGGTAGAAGTCCTCGGACAAGTTAGCACCTGGAGGTATAAGTTCATGGATGATTTGTAACACATCATCATATTCTGCAATTGACATATTATACTGAGATTTCATTGCTAGCAAACGCGCTATTGTAGAAAGACGCGAGTGTGTTGTGTTCTCATGGACAATTTCATCAGCACTGCTAACCATCCTATAGAAAGCCTTGGCAGAGGAAGTTGGTTCTTCATCAATTGGTGGAGGACAGGGACCACCTGGGTCAACTAACATATTGTCCATTCGATCAACCATTTGGCCAATTTCATCATGCCTCGCACAATTTGTGGCAGAGGAAAATCCGTCTTGGCTAGGAACATATTTCTCACCATGTTCTGTCCATATTTCATAGTTTTCCCTAAACCCGTATTTATACAAGTGCTTCTCTACCTCATCCCTACTGCGCTTAAAATAATTACGACACTTGGCACATGGACACTTGATTTTACCACCTTCGGCTACGCCGGGAAAAGAGAATGCATGGTCTAGAAATCAGTTGGTTTGTTAAAGCCATGGGTTAGAAGGAATTTGACCAAACTGCCAACCACTATACATCCATGTAAGATCTGTCATTTAACAAATTCTATGTTGAAAATGGAATATATCAGCTATTGAATTATTTAAGCTCAACACATCATACTTAAGATGAGATATTTAGCAACAACACATATATAGTAATTGGAAGCAAACAGATGTACACATAAGATAAAAATGTAATGCTGGAAGTTTAATGCTTACCAAAGGCTTGCTGAAATAGTGAAAAATGTGGAGTCACCAAGCTGGCCAAGAAACTCCCAAAGTCCACTAGCAAATCCAAGATCTAATCCTACTACACACAACATAACCATTTGAGATAATTAGCATAAGGATAGTAGGAAATGAAAAGGAAGGAGCTCAAAAAAAACCCCAATAGCAAAATAATGAAAAACTTTGGTAAGCATTATCGAACCATAAAACAAGACATGCATAGATATATTAGAGAAATTGACCGAATATTAAACAACAACAAGCATGCAGTACTGACCACTACCTTGATAATCAGCCGTCGTTTAACTCTGTTTTCTTTCTCATCAACAAGTGAAATAACTTCAGAAGTCCTGTAACCTAGGAGATGTAAAAAAAAAGATTTGACTTTTAGACTTTGGTTATGGCAATCTAATCAGCAAGACAAAGTATTTGATAGTCTACTGGAAGAAAAACAAGTGCCAAATCAGGGTAGGCGTACAGATTTGTATGTCTCTTTCCAGCACGAATCTGATAGGGCCTAATAATATGCCGTGGATGGGTAACTGACACAACCCAACTCTATAAAATCCATCCAAATAGCTAGTAGCTTATTCCTAGATGGATTAGGCATGCTACTATCAGCAACGGGGCGATTCAGCCATATGGGCTCCTCCGCCACTTGCAACAAATAAATCTCAAATGCCATATGGGCGTCTGTACAGGAAAGGGTGGTACCTGGATTGGAAAGGGCGCCACTCACGGAAGGATGCGGTGGTCCAGTGGACGACGGCCACGGGGTCGTTGACGGTGGCCCTCCTCCGGAAGCGCTGGGAGATTACCAGCGACACTTCAAGCAGCGGGTGGTCAGTCTACTGACCAGCGAATCAGGCGGAGGGGGCGAACGAGAGGATGGAATAGGCGAGGGATTTGGGGGCGCAGCCGACGGCGAGGGATTCGGGGCGCAGCCGGCCGCTGGCCGCTGGAAAGAGAGCTAGGTTGGGGGCTGAGATTTAGGGGAGAATGTTCGAGAGTGAGCTAGGTCTGGAGCGATTTGGGGATAGAGCCCATATGTTTTTTTTTTTGAGAAAATGGCGGGCTCGAATTGGCAAAGCGGCGGGACATGGGCTACTTTTGACGCGAATTAGATGAATACGTGGCGTCAAATGGGCTATTCCTGTGGGCCGAGAAGCGACCGACAGGTATATTATTATTCCTGTGAGTCCATGGACAAGCGCACATGAAAATTAATCTATTCCTGGCGTGTAGTTGCGGCCCGACAGTAGAAGCCCATTTTCCTGTGCGCTAACGCGGGCCCGACAGGAAAATAAGACTCACAAAAATATTTCAGTTTCTGGTAGTGTAAACACCAAAACCATCAATTAATCTTATATGAACACGGTTAGTCGATGAGGCATGTGTAGTTCATATCCTCTCATTTGCGTCATTTTAATGGGTGCAAAGGCCCGGGGGACAATAAAGCTCTTTCTTTATCTAAAAAGAATTCTCTCATCCGCACACTCCAAACTATGGGACGCTTTTCAAAGCAACAATAGAACGAGAGAAAAAGTGAAAAAGTGTGTGTAAAGTGAAGTCTTTATCAAAAGAAAAAAAAAGTTAAGTGGAGTCTCATCGTATAGAAGAGATGTTTTTTTGTCTTCACTTCACTGTGAAATTCACACAGGTATTACCTTCGTTTGGAAAACAGATTCCAAGCTTAATTAAGTTCCCTATATCCAAATTAGTGAGATACTGGACAGAAGCTTAGACGTGAATCATGCGATCCTTTGAACTCTATAAAGTACTCAGGAGTCATGACAGTACGGCAGTTAAGCAGCATGACGCAAACAACCCTAGAAGATGCTTGGAAACTTGTATTTGAATCGCCGTTAGTACTTGATTACACGGAATTTAACATATACTAGTACGTACTACTACACTCACACATGCATATACACAGAATTTTGTTTGGAAGTTATACTACCATACAAGAGGTATATACGTACTACTACACTCACACATGCATATACCCAGTTCCTCCAGGCGTCGCCACCTCCTCCACCTCTCCCACCGCCGCCACCGCCCCCGTTCCCTCCGCCTTGGTAGTGTGCGGCCAAGCAGAGCAGCACCGCGCAGAGCCGCCTCGCCTTGCCTGACATGGCCGTCTCCTGTTTCTGGCAACACACCAGTAGGCACGTCGCTGTGCAGAATGTGCAGTCCCTCCTCTCACTATCGCTCGTCTTCGATCTCTGCGCTTCCCGGAGTTGTGGTTTTGCGGCAAAAATAACAAATATGACCTATGGACGAAATTATTTCACAAATTAAACTGTGTTTGAAAAAATTTCATCCGACTGACCCTTTTGTGTAGCGCTCGACATATAGGCGTCACATTACACTGTGCAACGCCTAGCTCTCAGGCGCTACACACCTAGCTAGAACCACACCTCAGAATGTCTGAAAAATGCTAAGTCAGTGTGCAACGCCTGAGAGTTAGACGCTATACTGTATAGTGTGTAGGCGTTGCACAGCATGCGATATGCAAACCCATGCACAAAGTTAATTTAACACGCAGGAGAGGGCAAGGAAACAAGCAGACAAAAGAGCCTGCAGGCAGAGGTACGACGCGCAGCATGTCTGGATGGACATGTGCTTTCATGCATGCATGCATGCAGGAGAAAAAGTGGTATAAGTATACTAGTATAGGTAGTATATATGAACATGGTAAGTGGAGAAAATATTTGGGCCGGGTCCACACCGTGCCATGCATGCATGGGCTTGCCCTGTGTAGAGTGTGTCCACACCGTGACGTTGGGTGAAGTCACTAGTGCAACGCCTACATGCTAGGTGCTACACTGTACAGTGTGGCGCCTAGCTCTCAGACGTTGCACATTGACTTAGCATTTTTCAGGTAGTCTGGGATGCGACGCTGGATATGCGCGTAGCGCCTCAGAGCTAGGCGTTGCACAGTATAGTGTGACGCCTAGATATTGGGCGCTACATAAAAAAGTTAGTTGGGTGAATTTTTTTTAAACAGAGTTTAGTTTGTAAAATAGTTTCGTTCATAGGCCAAATTTGTTAATTCTGCCTGGTTTTGCGCCTTATATAAACGAATGAGAGGGACAGGAAGGACGCCGGAAATTGCGTAACCTTGCTCCTTGCTTTTTCTCAGAATTACGGCTAGGCCACTTCGTGCTGCGCTAGCTATTACCGTAACTACCCGCCCTAGACGTGTAGATCACACGTCGTGCTAAGCATGGCTACATGCGTACGGACAGCAGGTACAAATACTTCCGTGTAGGCTACCGATAGTTGCCTGAATATAACACGGAAACGCAATTCGCTGCCCGAGCTCGTCTGCACCTTATGAACAGTAAATTCAAAATAAATATGTAAAATATAAAATTTCTAAAATAAATTAGGTGGCAGATATTTCAATGCGTGATATTCATACCAAATTTCAGCTTGTTCGAACATCTGAGGAGCTCGTGGAAAAAAAGACAAAATCGGTCAAAACAGTACATGAACTGTAAATTTTTTCTTGCAGCCCAAAATTTTGTCTTTTTTGCTGAGAGCTACTGAAATACATTCTCTCCCTATGACGTACTCCCTCCGTCCCATAATGTAAGACATTTTTTTGACTCTAGTGTAGTGTCAAAAAACGTCTTACATTATGGGACGGAGGGAGTACTTGGGATTCTTTTGAAACGAATCATATCAAACAAAATCATAGTTGTCACATAAAGTGGAGTAATGTCATGAAAAAAGAGTTATTTTCCTATTATAAAACCACAGATGAGTAAACCCCCACCTAGCAACAACTATAAGAATCCAACTTGACCCACCCGTCAAAGAGGCAGATGGCCAGGTGATGAGGTGTAAAATTAACAAACATACCACACCACTTGACTATTTGACTATTACTAGCATTTGGAAAATAAATTCTAAGTCGAGTGAGGTAGTAATTTTGAAGGCTGCCTTTGCTAGCTTGTGTATCAATCCACTAGCTAGATATGTTCCCATATGTGATCTTTGGTAGGTTTTCTTGGGGGATTGCTCATAAGTATTGCAATTGCCCACATGATAGGTCTATATGCTTCCAAAAAAAATTCAATCACAAACTTAAAGCTTGTGTTTCTCTATTGGAAATGAGTCATGTCTTAACACTTTCCGAGATCAAATATACAAGTACACGGGATGTGGGTGTAAAATGCATAAATGAATCTTAAACACACACCGGTGGAAAAAGGGCCTTTGGTCGCGGTTCGCAACTGCCATTAGTCGCGGTTGCGCAACCGCGACCGAACGGGCGCGACTAAAGGCCCCCCCCTTTAGTCGCGGTTGCTTAAGAACCGCGACTAAAGGCCCGTCCACGTGGGCGCCAGGTGGCCGTCGGGGCGGAGGACCTTTAGTCGCGGTTCTTCTGGCCAACCGCGACTAAAGGCCATTTCTGTTTAATTTGTATTGTTTTATTTCTTTTGTGCTTTATTTTAATTTTGAAGGAGTTTCATATATTCTACGGTACTACATACATGCATATGAATGTACAATTTCAAATAAATTTGAAATTAGAACCAAAAAGAATTCAAGAGGAATATACAATATATATTCAATATCATCGGATGACCATATACAATTTTGAACAAGTTTCCATACATGATTTAATGCATATAAAGTTCTACGTCCTCGTAATAGTGTTCTCCTTTAGGATGGAGGACTTCCCTGCTGAACCATCCAGCTAGTTCCTCTTGAAGTGGTCGGAAGCGAGCTTCTGGACTAAGCATCCACCGGAGGTTATTCCTCTGAGCATTGGTATCACTCGGAACCCGCTCAGAGGTGTATCTCCGGATCATCTCACAGACATAGTATCCACATAGATTGGTCTCCGGTGGCTGAATATCCCCAGCATTCTTAGCCTTTAACATTTTGAATTCTAGCTCTTTTTTGAATTCACCGACCTTTGTATCTACAAACCGTCTCCAAACCCTACGAGGCAAAGAAAATTAAATGAACAAGAGAGTTATTAATTAGTTACTTGATATTAGGAAATGAACGAAATAGGCCGATCGATATAGAGCGCAAATGAATGAAAATAATTACTTCTGCAGCATTCTTCTCATGCCGCCCCAAAGCTTTGGATCCATATTCACAGAGTCGTGGACGAGACATTCTGAGGTGTTAACTTTAATTACTAGCAGAATCCAGTGGAACCTGCGGACACGATACATGCACAGTACGTCATGCATAACTCATCGATTAGCCGGCCACATACCATGCATGGAGTAAACAAAAGAGAATGTGCTCAAGACAGAAACACTCACTCAAAATGGTAAGGAAATAGAATATCACTTTTGAGTTCCTGCTTTGTAAGAAACTGCCACAGGTCTGCCTCCACGTCGGCGGGGTAACGCTCCAACACATGTCCATTAACGATGTGTGGGTCAATGAACCCAACATCATGGATGTTCCTTACTCTGCATTCCTTAATCTTCATTCTGCATGTATAATAGCGGACACAACAATATAGTTAGGACATATATATAGTGCAGGCAATATGAACGAGATGGGGTAGAAATTAATAAATCACTTACAGAACGTAGCAACTGATGATAGATTTATCGAGCTCGCGCAGATTGAAAAGCTGGAACAATTCACTCAGTTCAATTTGTACATAGTAATGTTTGAAGTGATGCTCATGTCTAACTTCCGCATAAATATATTCTTTGGCGTTTTTATTTTTTATGTAACCCTTGTACCATTTCAGCAGACCTTTCATTTGTGGAGGTAGATCCTTTTCCTGCGCAGGCTCGACGAGAGGCCCATTCTTGACATATGTAATTACTACCTCCTTTACTGGCGCCTCATCAAGGCCTAACAGTTCACGAAGAGTAATACCTAAGTTGGCCGCTTGTTCTCTGGCACTCGTTACAGTCAATCCCTGTGCTGCCGCAGCTTGTATGATCTCGGGGGCATCCGGACAGAAGGCTTCCACTATAAGCGGGGCAATCGATTGTTTACTTTGTTCCCCGAGCTGGGCAACTTGTTTCCCGCTTTTTTTACTTTCGGCCTTCTCCCGCTCTTTGTTCTCCTTGAACATGAGTGCCTGCCTGCGAAGTTCACGTGCATAGTCGTTAGGCAGATTCTTCGCGGCTTGGGACGGTGTGCTCAAAAATGACTTAGCCCACTTCTTTTGCTCATCAGCGTTCCCCCATGCCCGTACCACCAGCTTTTGGCCCTTGGGTCCCATCCCTCCGTACCTGGACGGATTCCTCGCGCCCTCAGCTCGTTCTCCATCTTCTCCAACCTAGGCACCCAAATGCGATACCCTCCTGGCCCATAACATGATTGTACTCCTTCTTAGCCGCATTTTCCTTATTTTTTTCGATATTTGAATGAACTGCTCCGATTTCTTTTGCTTCACAAATTCTGGCCAATCATGTTTCAGTTTCTCATATTGTCCTTTGAAATCCGGAGTCTTGTTCTGCTTGACAAAGTCATGGGCTAGATTTTGCTTGAATTTCCGGAATGCGTCGGCCATCTTATGAAGAGCGAACTGTTTGACTAGCCTCCTCCTCTCCTTGTTTTCCTCAATCTTGTTACCCTCCTCATCGAATTTGTTGTATTCCGGAGGTAGAACGAAATGTTCCATAAGCTTCTTGAAGCAATCTTTTTTTGTTCTCTTATCGACAAAAGTGAAATCATCAATTCGTGCCTTCTTTGGCTCATTCCACTCCTGGACGGTGATCGAGACGTTGTCTCTAACAATGGCTCCGCATTGGCTGACAAACTTGGTGGCGTTCTTGCGGGGCTCCAGCGGCCTGCCGGTTGCACTGTCGACAACCTCGATGGTGCATGTTTCTCCTTGTTTCATCGTCTTGGTTGCGCCACGCTTTGACGACGTACTCGATTGTTTCGACGATCCGGCCGAGGGCTAAAATAAGAAAGAGTCGCGCGCGTTAGTACACACATATTTATTCAAATCAGTTAGTTTGTATCACCAGAGGCTCAATGTATATATATACCTCGGCGCCGGAGGTGGTTGCTACTTCCATTTGAAGATCGTCGTTTATCGACGTTTGTTCGGCATCATCTTGCTGACGGCGCCCTTCATCTTCACCGTCAAGGTTCAGATAAGAAGAGATATCATCTTCTTCTTCTCCGGTCGGCACATATAGAATATCGCCGTTTATGATGCCGAACATATGTGCTTCACCGTCCGGATCATAGTTGTCCATAATCGGGTCAGCTCTATCGTCCGCCATTATGTCAGTCCTGAAAACATGTAGTAAAAACAAATTAATTAAGTGAAGAAGGGGGGCGGTGGCGGTGGCGGTGGCGAAAGGGCGGTGGCGAAAGGAGGGGGCGAGGAAGGGGTGGGAGAGGGTGTCGCGGTAGAGCGCGAGACGGGGCGGCAGACGACGGCGTCACGGAGAGGGGAGGCGAGGACAACACATTTATAACCCTCGCCGTCCCCTCTCGATCCCTAAAAAAACACCGCGCGCATCGCCGCCCCCCTCGCCGCCCCTCTCCGTATAAACAAATTGTCCGAACAGAGCTTGGAGTAGAGTGGCTAGGGTTTGGCCAGGGATGCGGATGGAGACGAATATATGTGGGGTCGGGATGGCCCATGTGCAGGGCGGGGGGTGCTGGCCACACTCTTTTTTTTTCTTTTTCATTTCATTTCATTTTTTCTTTTCCTGTTTTTATCCTTTTCATCTTTAAAACAATTCAGTATATCAAAATATAGCAATGAAAAAAGATATTTGAGAAATCATAGAATGTATGTGAATTCAAAAAAATGAATCATAAAATGTTCATGGATACAAAAACATTGTGATTTTGCAAAAAAAAAGGTTTTCAAAAAATGTTGATGATTTTGTGGAAAAAACAGGAATAAAAACATATTGTGTATTCAAAAAATGTTTAGGGATTTCAGAATAGTTCACGTATTTAATTTTTTCACTGATTCATGACATATTCGTGAATTTAAAAATTATTCGTGTATTTCAAAAAATTGATTTTATTAGACACAAAAAATTCATCAAAACAAAAAAATATTAATGAATTCCAAAACATATTCTTTCTTCTTTCTTTCTTCTTTCTTTTTTTCTTCTTCCTTTTTTTTCTTCTTTCTTTTTTTCTTCTGTTGTTTTCTTCCTTTTTCTTTTTTTCTTCCTTTTTCTTGTTTTTCTTCTGTTTTTCTTTTGTTTTCTTCTTCCTTCTTTCTTCTTCTTCCTTTTTCCTTTTTCTTTCTTCTTCTTCTTCCTTTTTCTTCTTCCTTCTTCTTCTTCTGCCGGCGCGCGGAGGACGGCAGGCAGGGCCAGCGGGCGGCGGGCGGCAGGGCGGCGGGCGGCGGGCGGCGGGCGGCGGGCGGCGGGCAAGGGCGCAAGGCACGGGCGGCGGGCAAGGGCAGGGCACGGGCGGAGGCGGCGCTCACTGGGGACGGGGGCGGCGGCGCGCAGGGCTTCGGCGTCGGCGTCGGCGTCGGGGCAGGGCTTCGGCGTCGGCGTCGGGGCAGCGCTTCGGCGTCGAGAGAGAGGAGAATGGGAAGTGGCAAAACTGCTAAGTGCAGTATTTATAGACGCACCTTTAGTCGCGGTTGGAGAGGCGGACCGCGACTAAAGGTACCCTTTAGTCGCGGTCCGCCTCCCCAACCGGGACTAAAGGGTTTTGGCGCCGCTTCCGTTCCCGCGCAGAAAGACCCTTTAGTCGCAGTTGGGGACAACAACCGTGACTAAAGGGTACCCTTTAGTCGCGGTCCGCCTCCCCAACCGGGACTAAAGGTCTGTGCTAGAACTGGCGCGGTGCGGTGGGATGTTTAGTCCCACCTCGCTAGCCGAGAGGCTTCGACAGTGGTTTATAAGCGCGTCTGCGCTCACCACTTCGAGCTCCTCTCAAATGCAGGCTTACGGGCCTATTCTGTCACTATGTGCCTGTGGGCCTACTCGGCTTTCTGCGGGCCTGAATCCTGGCCCTTTAATGGGTTTCTAGTCGTATTTAGGCCGTGGTGGCCCAGTAGGTGGCATATTTTCTTTTTTTCTTCCTTTTTTCCTTTTTCCTTTTTTCTTCTGTTTTTTTCTTATGTTTTTCTTCTGTTTGTTTTTTCTTCTGTTTTTCCTTTTTTCTTCTGTTTTTTTCTTCTGTTTTTTTCTTCCTTTTTCCTTCTTTCTTCTTCTTCCTTTTTCCTTTTAAAATCAGAAAAATAAAACTAATTCATTTTAAAATCTTAAAAATACAATTATATATCAAAAAAATCAGAAAAATAAAACTAATTCATTTTAAAACCCCTTGGCGGGAACCCTCTTCCTGGGTTTCTGGCCCTCAACATCGTCACCAGGGTCATCGCCTCTGATCTTATAACGCAATGCAGTGCATACCGGGCATTCATTCAAATTCTCGTATTCACCGCGGTAGAGGATGCAGTCGTTGATGCATGCATGTATCTTCAGAACCTCTAAACCTAGAGGGCAGACAACCTTCTTTGCTTCGTACGTACTGGCGGGCAACTCGTTATCCTTTGGAAACATATTCTTCAACATTTTCAGCAAGTTTTCAAATGCCGAGTCAGCTACACCTGCCTCTGCCTTCCATTTCAGCAAATCCAGTGTGCAGCCCAGCTTTTTCAGACCATCATTGTATCCGGGGTACAGCGCCTTTCTGTGATCCTCTAACATGCGATCCAAATTCTCCCTCTCCTTTTCAGTTTCGCAGCGTCTCCGTGCATCAGCAATGGTCCGACCAAGATCATCAACGGGATCATCACGTGCCTCTTCTTCACCTTCCCCTTCACCTTCAGCATCCTCCATGAAAGTATCACCGAAATGAGCAAGATAGCTTTCATCGATGAAATCATCCCCTTCTTCATCTTCTTCCATTATAACCCCTCTTTCTCCATGCTTGGTCCAACAATTATAGCTTGGCATGAAACCGTGCCGAAGCAGATGCATGTGAACATCTCTTGAGGAAGAGTAACCCTTCTGATTCTTACAGATAACACATGGACAGATAACAAAACCCCCCTGCTTGTTCGCATTAGCCACTACGAGGAAATCTTTCAAACCTGTAGTGAACTCGCCGGAGAGTCGGTTACCATACATCCATTGCCGATTCATCTACATTATTATAATATAAAATATATAATTAACCATCATGCATTTGTTAAACTAACTAGCTACAAACAATATAAATTAAACAATGAACTGCACACATGCATATTTTATCAATGACACACATGCATGAAAGGTTCAAGTTGCTAACCGCGATCGAGGAGGAAAAAATAAATGAGGAACCTCAAGTGTGGCTCCAACACTTCATATCATGTTTGTTTCACCCTCTTAGGGCATTTCATCAAACACCTTGTGTGCATAAGAGGAACCAAAAGCAAACCTACACCCCCTTGTGAAGCTTGTGAAGAGAAGTGGCACCAAATGGCTAAGTGAGCGTGCTGAACTGGTATATATAGGGGAGGAGCTTTAGTCGCGGTTGGCCTGGCCAACCGCGACTAAAGGCCTTTGCGCACCTTTAGTCGCGGTTGGCCTGGCCAACCGCGACTAAAGCCCCTCACGTGCACCAGCTGGCCACCGAGCGCCCTGGGCCCAGGCCTTTGGTCGCGGTTCGTCTGCCGAACCGCGACTAAAGACTTCATTAGTCGCGGTTCCTACAGTTTCGCGACTAATGGGGCTGGACGGAAGCCTCTTTTTCTACCAGTGACAATTGACGGCAGAGTAAGCCCATGACACCCATGTACATGTGAAAAAAATTGTTTTTGCACATATTCCCTATTTCAACCCCCACTATGATAGAAATCAACTTAAAGACCATAACCATCACTCACCTATAAACACATCCAGATGAGGCATGTCTAGACCATATTCTCTCCTTTGCGTTATTTTGGTGGTTGTAGAGGCCGGGAGGCAATAAGCACGCAAAAAAGTTCCTCTCATGTGCACACTTTTCAACTATGGGACTCTTTTCAAAGCAACCGTGGGAACGAGAGGGAAAAGTACGAGAGGTTGCCTTGTGAAGTGTTGTAGTATCATAGAAAAGTACCAGGAGAAGCATGTATTATATATCATCAAAAGCATATCATTGTGTTCACATTTGAATAAAGCTAAACATTTTGATGGCATATAATACATTTTTACTCAAATTGAGCACATAGGAATGCGTACACGCCCTATACAGCCAAAATAAGCGAGCATTAATTTTACGTAAGTTTTATCTTGGAATTTGGCCCATCTAGATTGATTTTTAAGTACTGCTTTTTGCATCATTTTTAACTCACTACTAAAACATAAGCATTGAATCTTGTAAGTCACTCCCCTTAGAACATATCTAGCATATTTGACTTATTAACATACAATGCAAAGACATAACACATCCGTCAATTTTTTATACTGGAAATTGGTTTTAGGTATAGGAGAGAGAAGAAGATCTAATATTTTGGGTTTTCCTCCGTCACCTTAAATACATATGACATAAGACTTGTTTGCATACACACTGTCATATAGCCCGTTCATCGATGACCCAATGTGGTCACCCACACCACTACTCTCCCTTGCTCCTGTGCATGTGACACTCGTCTCCCCCTTCTTTACTGTGTTAATTACCCACCATTGCCTTGTCGCTGCTTTGGCACTCCGGCCATCCTTGCTACCTCATGCGGCACGCGAGGGATCCTTTTCCCTCTCCCCGCCTCTTTTTTGCAAGTCACCGGCATGGCGGCTTGACAGACTACATATCCACAATCAGAAGTGGTCGTGATGCTGTGAAGGTAGGAACGAATAGATGTGGGCTGGTCTGGGAGATATATGGCTGTTGGAGGAAGGTAAGGAGGGTTGTGAGAGGTCGTGTGGGCAGCAGAGATGTCTGCGGTGGTGTTGGGTGGTCAAAAGCATTGTCGGTGGGTGGTCGGAGCCGTGGCTTAAAATGTCTGCATAGATGCAGTTCTTTGCTCCCACGCGTGGGTCTGATTTTTGGTTCATGCGTTGGTGGTTACCTATTTGGAGGTACAAATAAGAGAGATAAATTTAGGTAATGACCTAAAGATAAGGGAATAGCAACCCGGCCCCGGTAGGTAATCCGTTAGAGTTTTTTTTTTGTCAAAATGACAATTTTTAGGGATAGATATAACTAATTTATCAAACCTACTAAATATGTTCGTACAACAAAATGCTAAAAGGCATCACTTAGCTATGTGACGACTACTACTACTACCACCGTTTGGAAATTTGAGTTGAGTGGGGAATGACTTCGAAGAGCAATGTTGCTAGCTTTTTCAGCAGCACACAAGCGAATGTTCATACATATTGCAATTGCTCATACTTTGGTAGGATTAATTGAGGAAATGCTCATACCTATCTTAGTTGTCCACTAGCTAGGTATATTATGTATGCTTCGAAAAATATGCAACTTCGATTGCAAAGACGTGAGGTAGCGATTCTCTATGGGGAAGAAATCATTAAACAATTTGAGAGATCATATACATGGTTGTTGGTGTAATATCCACACCACGAGTGTCATACTCAAAGTTGATGATGGAGTAAGCCCATAAGAACCATGTACATGCGGAAAATTTGTTTCGTGTAAACGCATCAAGGTAGGAATCAGCTAAACACCATAACCATCAATTAATCTCATATGAACACAATTAAACGAGGCATGCGTAATTCATATTCTCTCATTTGCGTCATTTTGATGGGTGCAGAGGCCCGGGAGACAATAAAGCTCTTTCTTTATCTAAAAAGATATTCTCTCCTCCGCACACTTGCAAATTATGAGACGCTTTTCAAAGCAACCATGGAAACGAGAGAAAAAGTAAGCGAGTGTATGTAAAGTGAAGTATTTATTAAAAAAAAGTTAAGGGGAGTCTCATTGTATAAAAGAGATGGTTTTTTCTCTTCACTATGAAATTCACACAGGTATTACCTCGTTTGGAAAATAGATTCCGAGATTAATTAAGTTCCCTACATCTAAATTAGTGAGATACTTGTTGAGTATATGTGTTATATGCATATTGTGTATTGGGTCTGCCTCCTAGTTCCTTGTATAATTGAGATCCGTGACCCACTTTTGTACATTATATATACATGTCTATGCACGAGACAATACATGGTGCAATCATATATGGTATCCATTTTTAGGTTTTACCCCTAGTCTTCCGCTGTCGCCGCCGCCGCCGCGCGTCTCCTCCGCGCCGCCACCGCCTCCCCTTCGCCGCCGCCCGCGCAACCCCGCGCCGGCCGCCGCTACTCTGCCCGTCCGCATCGCGTCGCTCCATCCCGCGTCGCTTCCTCGCTTCACCTACAAGCTGGCTAGAGACTCCGTACCAAACTAGCATCAAGCCGATTGTTTCTAGTTGGACGTGTACTACTTTACTGTAAGTCAAAGGAGAAAGTATCTAGTGCTCCCAGGCTTAGGATGTTCCCGGCGCTTCAAATGTCCGAACCTAGCTAGCAGCCGATGTCTGTCTTGATCGATTGTGGCAAGACACAACACAGGCACACGTGAATCTTACCTGTCCCGCTGCCTGCCCTGCGTAGAACCACCCGTCAAGCCACGCCAAATCGCCTCGCTGCTAAATTGCCTCCAGCCGCCCAATGGCCTCATTGCCGCCAAATCGCCTCGCTGCTAAATCGCCTCCAGCCGTCCAATGGCCTCACTGCCGCCAAATCGCCTCGCTGCCCCTGCATCATGCGTCAAGACGCTACATCATGCGCCAAGTCGCTTCGCTGCTGCTGCATCACGCGCCTGCCCATCTGCCAGCCGAGCCGTCCGAGCAGTCCGCATGCTGACCGCCGCTGCCCAGCCGTCGCCGTCGGACTGCGATGGCGTCCACCGGCCTGTCCACTGTAGCCTATGTCGTCCCGCCATCGGCGTCCTACGGTGCGGCCCCGCCAGACCGTTCCGACTTGCCGCACGGCTCGGCTTCGCTGCACCCGTTGGCGTACGTCGCCGCCCCATCACCGGCGCTCTTCAGCCAGTCCGTCGTCGCCCCACCGCCAGCATCGACTCTGCCCGTCGATCCCTTGCTGTTGTGCGGCGCGTTCGACAAGCCCGTGTACGAGGCTCCTGGGTACTGGTGGGGGTCATCCGGAGGCCAGCACTCGTTCGCCGGGCCACAGCCAGAAGGCACCCAGCACCTGCAGCATCTGTCAGCGGGCCAGCAGGTTCTTCCGGCGAGCCATCTGGCCTACCCGACACCGCAGTTGCAGCCAGGGCTGCTTCCCATACCGTTTGAACCATACCCACCGCCGCTGCCGAGCGGTGGCTACGGCCTCCCCATGGCGTCTCCGTCCCCCTCGTCGGCCCTGTCGCCGGCGCCGTGGGACCCGGTGCTCCTTCCCGCACTGCATGCTGCTCCTACGCCGAACAACTACACCGGAGGTGATGATTGATACATGGACACCGGGGCTACGGCTCACATGTTTGCTCATCTTGATAATCTTGCCTCCTTCACTCCCGTCACCACCGACCGTCGCATCATTGTCGGCGACGGTTCCACACTCCCTATCACACATGTCGGGCACATTTCTTTTCCTTCTAATTCCATGCCTATTACTTTGTCTAACAAATTTGTGTCACCTCATCTTATTAAGAACCTTGTTTCCATTTGTCGTTTAACTCGTGAAAATCTTGTTACTCTTGAATTTGACGGGCTTGGGTTTTGTGTCAAGGACACTCGCATCAGGATGGTACTTCATCGATGTGACAGCTTCGACGAGCTCTATCCGGTGCATTCGCCGTCCACCTCCACCACCGCACCGGTTGCTCTCTCCGCCGGTGTCGATCTCTGGCACGCTCGTCTGGGTCATCCCAACCCCGTCACACTTCGTCATATTCTTAGGAGTTTCAGTTTCAGTTGCCATAAGATAGAGGATCATACCTGTTATGCCTGTCGTGTCGGCAAACATGTTCGCCTCCCGTTTAATAATTCCACCACCATCGCGTCTTTTCCTTTTCAGTTGATTCATAGCGATGTGTGGACCTCTCCGGTTCCTAGTAATTTCGGCTATTTATATTGTCTGATTATCCTTGATGATTATTCCCGTTATGTGTGGACTTTTCCTTTGCGCAGAAAGTCGGATGCATTTTCCACTTTGACGGCTTTTTACTCCTATGTCAGCACGCAGTTTGGGCGTCCCATCCTTGCTCTTCAGACTGACAATGGAAAAGAGTTCGACAATCTTGCTTTCCGCACTTTTTTGTCACATCACGGCACAGTTTTTCGTTTCACATGCCCGTATACTTCACAGCAGAATGGTCGAGCCGAACGCGTCCTTCGCACTCCGAACGACTGCGTTCGCACGCTCCTGTTTCATGCCAACGTGCCGCCTCGTTTCTGGCCGGATGCACTCGCCATTGCATCACTTCTTCTTAACATTAGACCCTGCCGCCCACGGTGGAAGTACGCACCTCACCATCTTCTCTTTGGTACGCCCCCATCTTATGATGGCTTGCATATTTTTGGGTGCCTTTGCTATCCCAGCATTGCCGACACTTCTTCTCACAAGCTTGCACCTCGATCTGTCGCTTGCATCTTCATCGGCTACCCCTCCAACTCCGAGAGGTATCGGTGCTACGATCCCGTCTCCCATCGTGTGTTCACTTTTCGGCACGTTTACTTTGATGAGCATGTGTTTCTGTTTCACCAGGTACCCCGGCTGTTCCTTCCGCCACTGGTGATGCGGGCTCCTCGACGCCTCTCCTAGGGCGCTCGGGCGTCTCTCTTGGCCCGCCCCTGGCTTTGAGGCACGCCCCCCGCATGCGGCGCCCCCGACGTTGGCGCTCGTGGCTCCTCCGGTGCCCGCGGCGCCCCTGGTGCCTGCGCCCCCCCCCCCGGCGCACCCGAGGTTGGCGCCCGCGGCCCCCTCGGCGCCCCCGGTGCCCCCGCCCCCCTCGGCGCCCGTGGCTGGTCTGGTCACCCGCGCCCGTACAGGCGTTTTTTTGCCTGAGCTCGCGCTACGCCTCGGCTGACTACATCCATGCGGCGTCCACCTCTGAGCCGTCGCCATTGCCGTCCTTCGTTCGAGCCGCTCTTCGTGACCCGCTCTGGATGGCTGCGACGCAAGAGGAGTTTGATGCCCTGTTACGCAACCGGACGTGGCAGCTTGTTCCCCGTCCCCGACACGCCAACGTGATTACCGAAAGTGGGTCTTTAAACACAAGCTCCGTCCTAATGGTACCCTTGATCGCTACAAAGCGCGCTGGGTCGTTCATCGCTTTCGACAGCGTGCTGGCATCGACTTCACCGACACCTTCACTCCGGTCGTCAAGCCCGGCACGATACGCACGGTTCTCCACCTTGCGGTCTCCCGTTCTTGGTCGGTGCACCAGATGGACGTCTCCAACACCTTCCTCCACGGTTACCTCGAGGAGCAGGTCTTCTGCCAGTAGCCTACCGAGTTTGTTGACCCGGCGCTTCCCGACCACGTGTGCCTGCTTTCGCGGTCCTTATACGGACTCAAGCAGGCTCCGCACGCTTGGTACCAGCGCATCGCGGTGTTTCTCCATCAGCTTGGGTTCCGCTCTACCCACCCGGACGCCCTCGCTCTTCGTCTATCATCAGGGCTCTGACACAACCTACTTGCTGCTCTATGTCGACGACATCATCCTGACGGCATGTACGACTTGTCTTCTTAGTCAACTCACGGCTCGTCTTCGCGCTGAGTTCGCCATCAAGGACTTGGGTCCTTTGCACTACTTCCTTGGTGTCGAGGTGGTGCGTCGTCCAGATGGCTTCTTCCTTCATTAGCGGAAGTACGCTCATGAGCTCCTCGAGTGCGCCGGCATGCTTAACTGCAAGCCCGCCGCTACGCCTGTTGATACGAAGGCCAAGCTTTCTGTCACGGATGGTTTTCCTGCTTCGGATGCTGCTTTCTATCGGTCTATTGTTGGTGCTCTCCAGTACCTCACTCTGACTCGAACGGAGATCCAGTATGCCGTGCAGCAGGTGTGTCTTCATATGCATGATCCTCGCGACGTTCATTGGGCTGTCGTCAAGCGGATTCTCCGCTATATCTGTGGCACTATGGATCTTGGCGTCACACTTCACGCCTCCGCCGACACCGTCCTCACCGCCTACTCCGATGCAGACTAGGCGGGCTGCCCTGACACTCGTCGCTCTACTTCGGGCTATTGTGTCTACCTTGGACCCTCACTCATCTCGTGGTCGTCCAAGCGGCAACCTACGGTCTCTCTTTCCAGTGCTAAGGCTGAGTATCGTGCGGTGGCCAACATCGTCGCCGAGTTTTCGTGGCTTCGCCAGCTGCTTCAGGAGCTCTCTTGCCCTATTGACCGTGCCATGGTCGTCTACTGCGACAACGTCTCGGCGGTCTACCTCTCCGCTAACCCGGTGCATCATTGACGGACCACGCATATTGAGTTGGATATTCATTTTATCCGGGAACAGGTGGCCCTTGGCCATATTCGTGTTCTACACGTCCCTACTTCCCACCAATTTGCAGATATCATGACCAAGGACTTGCCTACGGCGTCATTTGAGGAGTTCCGGTCCAGTCTTTGCGTCAGCCGTGGTGCCGCTTCGACTGCGGGGGGTGTTGAGTATATGTGTTATGTGCATATTGTGTATTGGGCCCGCCTTCTAGTTCCTTGTATAGTTAAAGTTCGTGGCCCACCTTTGTACATCATATATACGTGCCTACGCACGAGAGCAATACATGGTGCAATCATACAATACAGAACAAAAGCTTAGACGCGGTCCTTTGAGCTCTCAAGTACTCATGACAGTGTATGTCAGCTACGAGTACAGGACAAAAGCACGATCCTTTGAACTCTGAAGCACTCAGGACAGTACGGCACGTACAACCGTACAAGTAAAGTTTAACCGCAGCTAGCTACGTACTCCATGCCCTCCGCCGCCCACTCCGCCTCCGTGCCCACCGCCGCCATGCAGAGCAGCATGAGCAGCAGCGCGCAGGTACTCCTTGCCTTCCCTCTCATGGCCGCACGTCTCTTGTTCCTGGCTATACGCACGCACGTCATTGTGCGACGTGCAGTTGTCCCTCCTCTCGCTGTGCCTCGTGTTCGATTGCTGTGCTTCCCGGCCGGTGCTGGTGGCCGCGCCTTATATAATGAGCGACGTGAGAGGGACGGCGGGAATGTGGCGGGAAATTGCGCACCCCCACTTTTTCGCGGATGAGGGCTAAGCTTGTTCGTGCTACGCTGCTACGTACCCTAGTCCCAGACGTGTCGACCGACGCGTACGAGAGGATGGTGGCAACAGTGCGTAATGGCTGTTGAGAAATAAAAACATGTGATCAATTGTATGGAGGGATGCCTCCCAGGAGGTGTCTGTTGGGAAAGACGTGTTTCCGCAACACACCCCTTCACCATGTATATAAGTGGGTCTCCCACATTGCAATGGAACTAGTGGATCATTTGGACTCTTCATGTGTCCCTGTCGTGGAATTGTCACGGCAGATGTCCTTAATGTCAGGACTTAGTCGCGAGGCCAACCCATCTATATGGTAGCTTGAGAGGGGTTGAGCGGAATTGAGAGACGCAACATAAGACAAGGATTTAGACAGCTTCGGGCCCCGGGAAACATCATCCGGTAATAACCCTACATGCTGTTTGTGGTTAGATCTCATTATACTCATGAGAGAGTCGCCGGTAAGCCGGCTCTTTGTGTCTAGCCCTAGAGATTGTTTCTTCTTGCTTGTCCTTCTTTGGGGAGCCCTGCCCCTCCTTATATAAGTTGAAGGGGCGGCTTACATGTAGAGTCCTATTAGGATTAGAACTAACTTATTCTCTATTACAAGTCAGATACAAGTACGGGTCTTGCTTCCTCGTAAAGGAAATATTCCTCATGCCTTCTGTCTTAAGCCGGCCCACCATAATATGAGCCGGCCTACTGGGCCTTGGACCTAGTCTTCTATGTGACCCGCCGTCGGGGTCATCCGTGAGTCGTCTGACCAGTGAACCGCCAGACCCGTGAGTCGCCAGTCCTCCGGTGGGTCATCGGTGAAGCGCCAAGTCCGGTCGGGTCATACCGTGGGGTATATCCCCGACATTAGCCCCCAGTTTAATTTGGATTTATCCATGTTAAACTGATCCTGTAAAACAAACACAAGAACAACTTTGACAGATTGTGTTCCGGGTTAAAAATTCTTGTACGCCGGCACCTAATTATCCTTAATTCCCTGTGCTCCGGGTTAAATATTCTCCTGAGATGGGACCTAATTATCCTTAAGTCCAATTGTCATTTCCTTCATCTAGAAAATCCGGGTCAAATAAGCTAGCTTCATACTCAATTTGTTGATGTTGGTTTCTCACAGAAAAATATTGTGAAGAATAATCCACTTGAGTCGGCTTCCAAGGCGTCGGGTTAAATAATTTTGGTCTTCAAATACTCATCTGATATTCAGCCGGCTTGAAGATGTAAAATTTGCCGGTTTATCATTACCAAAAACTATCGGATTATAAAACAGACGATGGCGGGTCATAATTGTTGTTGACACCGGTTTATGTCATTGATCCTCCTGATTTGCTCAAAACTGATAATTTGAAGATTTTTCTCCCTTATATCCATATTACTTTTAGCCCCCAAGTCTTGAGCAAAACAAAGTGATGGTTTAAGACTTGCTCCAATAAATGTTGCAACCTTGAAGAAATCCGGTTTATTCATCTCAATCATATAAACTGAATATTCCACACATGTAGCCCCAAGTGCTGGGTTGTCATGCTTGCAACAACCTGGGACATGTAATTGCTTTATGCTCATGAAAACTAGCCCCCAAGGGCCAGGTCGTTATGCAATAATGAGCAGGGACTTTGTAGATATAACCATGTAAATTTGAAAAGCAATGTGTAGCCCCCAAGGGCCGGCTCAGTAAGATAATATTGAGCTGGGACTTTATATATGATTCATTGATAATAACATCATATGATGTAATCTCCATCATGGGGCTTGAACCCATGTCCACAAGGTTAAGAGCTTTGCACTCTACCAACTGAGTAGTGGATCTTTCAATATAATTGATTAGGGCTTGTGTACCTTGAATTTCCGACAGGAGCAATTGGTAGCCCCCAAGGGCCGGCTCATTACAATGTGATGAGTCGGGTCTTCAATAAGGCCAGTAAAAATGACTTTGCATTAGCCCCCAAGTGTCATGGTGCATGTTTGCAGCGACATGAGACTTGTATATTTGATGTAATCTCAACTTGAATAATGTAGCCCCCAAGTGCTGGGTCATAAGCCTACAGCGACTCGGGACTATTCCTTCCATTGATAAAATAATATCCATTGCGCTGAAACGACTTTGAAAACCTCAATCGTAATATTGGTTATTGATAACCATAATAAAAATCCAGCCATGTTCACTATTTAAAGATTTGAATAATATAACCCGGTTTGAAAACCTCAATCATTCAATATCATAATGAAAATCCAGCCAAGTTTGGCTATTTAAAGATTCAAATACCTTATCTGTTAACAAGTAAATCCGAAGTTTAAATACCCGGCGACTCTTGACCGATGGCGATTTAATACGCCTCCATTGTAAACCAGAATTTTTATAACCCGGCGGCTTATAGACTTTGAGAAAATCAAGAATTGATAACCCTTTTGAGACACCAATTTCAATCTTTGATGATGGGCTGGAACTTAATCATTTATGTAAGTCATAGATCTGTAAATCCTGCACAGAGTTTAAACAACATATGCCCTGACGACTTAACGTCAAAAGCCAGAGCAGGTAACCACCCAAATATAGTCTTTATCCTGCACACAAGTAAATTACAAGACCCCTTGGCGGTTTTACCGCAGGGCGGGTCATAATATCCCACTATAACCATTGTGATATTGAATTTGTACTGCCGGTTTACATGACCTGTGCAGTAAGGGTGATAACCCAATCCTTAGAAGCCAATACTTCCAAATATATGATGATTGTCACATGCTGGCGACTTATCGTCCAAAGTCAAGCCGGGTTTAAACGAAACCACACTTATATGCTTCAGATATAAGCAAAAAGTCTCAAAACCCAAAAGGTTGTTTGCAAAAACTTAAACCAAATAAAAACGAGGTTTCTTATTCGAATACGATTAGTAAACCGTTTCAAAGGGGTTAAGCTAGGATTCGAATACGATCATGTAGCCCCCAGTGGCTTTGGCGTTGCGCCGATCAAGAGGGTACCGACAGCTATGTTCTCTTTGGTTCGAATACGACCCATGTTTGAACGGGAAGCCCCCAAATGACCTTGAGAGGTTTTTAACGACCATGATTCGAATACGATCCAAGTCGGACCCAAAGGGGGTTAAGCTATGATTCGGATACGATCAAGAAGCCCCCTAGTGACTTTGGCTTTGCGCCGATCAAAAGGGTTACGACAGCTATGTTCTCTTTGGTTCGAATACGACCTATGTTTGAACAGGAAGCCCCCAACTGACCATATAAGTTTTGGCATTGCGCAGATCAAGAGGGTATTGACAGCTATGCTTGATGAGCAGGAAGCCCCCAAGTGACCATAATAAGATAAGCCGTAAGGCGAGATACCCATGTTTGAACCGTGCATCATGGCAGTAAGCTCTTTATGGCACCCTTTAATCTTTTTGAGAACTCGAACTTGCGAGAGATTAATTCTTTTTAAACCGGAACTTTAAATCGGATTTAAAAGCTTCAAAACTTTGTGAGAGATAAATTTACCTTGAGCCGAATTTTGATCCGGATTTGAGAGCTTCAAAGCTTTGTAAGAGATAAATTTACATTGAGCCGGATTTTGAACCGGATTTGAGAGCTTCAAAGCTTTGTAAGAGACAAATTTACCTCGATCCAGATGTTTGAACCGGATTTGAGAGCTTTCAAAGCTTTGCAGGAGAGAGATGTCTCTTGAACCGGATTTTAAATCGGAATCTTTATTTTGAACCGACAATTTTCTGACGGTCTTTAAATTTTCATCAATATGGCGGTGTCTTTCGGAACCGGGTTATCATTCCCTCTAATGACCCGGAGTTCCCGATTCATGTCATTGTAGCCTCCAAGTCTTAAGACTACTCGAGGAGTTGGCTTGATACTCTCCATTTTTGACCGTGATATAAACCGGTATGAGTCATTCAACATCTCAGTGATATAACCTATCCTGCACTGGAGAACTTGCAAGTCAGAGTAATTGCTCTTTTAAAGAAAGCAATAAAAATGTACTGGATGGATCTCACCTGATGTATTTATGATCCTCAGCGGCGTCCGTTAGTCAACCCGGCACGTTGAATAGGCCGGACCGCAGGGCGGACAGTAAAACGACCGCATCATCAGAGGCGGCACAGACAGATGAGTCGGTCGTAGTGTTGTAAGCCGGTGCGGGAGTCTGTTGAGTAAGGACGACCACCTGTGCCGATTGATGTTGGCATGCCTCCATCTCTGTGGTATAATGCCGCTTTGTAATAAATAATTCTCCTGCATATAAAACACGGGAGGGCAAAGTAGTTTTGCTCGGATGAATTAATATGCACTTTTTTTAAAAATAAATAGGATAAATAGCACTTGGTATTTTTTGTCATATGAATACAGACACTCATGCTGGATAATACTTGATGTAGTCAGACGAAAAACAGATACCCGCACCGATGTCCGTCAACTTCAGCTGATTATTTAAAACTCTGGATATGCCTGTCGACCATGGTCTTCCTGTGACCACCGTCGGATAGAAATGATTTAATTCTTGGGACTTTGAACGAAGGACACTCTGCGCAACCTGGTTAGTGGCTGATTTGACCATAAGTAGTAGTTTTCTTTGGTCTTTGTTTGGTAACCCATCATTAGTGCGTCTACCACTGCAAACCTGTAGTTCAGCTGTGTAGGGCCACTTATAGTTGGCAGAGTGGTCTTCAAAGCAATCATGCGCACATGCACCTCTCTATGTGACTGTTCCACAGGAAAGAGACCATACTTGGGTAGTGCTGCCCCTCGTTCAAATATATAGTGCGCATAGCTCTATGCACAAACACCAATCAGTGACCTGGTGCTAAAAAAATTAGATGATACCATCCTCGGTCGTAGCCCATGCGCCCTATGCACGTGTATACTATGTGCGTCAGTTCTTCAGCGGAAAGTGAAACCATCACGCCATAGCACGAGAGCACATCGCGTGAGCCGACTGCAGACCTCGGACGACGACGGCTGACTGCGCGAGGCTGACCCGCCGACAGTTTGGACCGATCATTGGGACCGCGGCTCAGCACAGCGGAGGAGGTGCGACGGCTCAAGGCCGGTGCGGTGACTCGGCAGAGCGGAAACCGCGAGGTAGGGCGGATTGTGGCGCGGCTGCGGCCAGTAGAAGTAGACCGGCGAGGTGAGGTGAGGAGAGCCGCAGTGGCTGCTTGGCACGCCGGTAAGGGTGACTCCAGGCGCGGCGGCGGGTGGCCGGCAGCCCGTTCCGTAGGCGCAGTTTGTAGTCCTCGTCCGTCTGTGCTTCCGGGTTGTGGTGGTTCTGGTCAATCCCACATCCGTGATTTCCTCCGGGTCGTGGACATGGCCGCGGTAATGGCGGAGTCCCGACGGCGGCTCGGAGGTATGCCCACGGCCACAACGAAGGCGCCCGCCTTAACGGCGGCTTAACGGGGCCGGGTTGAGGCGGGCTGAACCGCAATCACGCGGAGCAATGGCCTCAAAGCGGCGACTCAGGGCAGCAGTAGTTTCAGGAGGAGGCGGGGATGGCTCGACGGGCGGCTCATCGGAGAAACGACGCGAGGCCATAACAGTTTGGAAACGAGGTCCAACGAAAAGTGAAGGCTGCGGGCAAGGTCAGCCCGGTTGCAGAAGAGGTGGTGTGACGAAGCCGAGTCAAGGTCGCTCGGAAGACGGCGACGGCTCCAACCAACAAGAACTCGCGACGACGGCAGGCCGACCCGGAGCAGTGACACAGGGGCGAACAGAGGGGCGTCTCACCGGCGGCGGTTCAAGGCTGCGGCCGCAAGCAGCAGAAGCAGTGGGGCGGCTTGATAGCGGAGAAGCCACATCGAGGGGACAACCCGGCGGAGCACGGGGCCAGCTGGCGGGTGGCTCAGGCGACAAGTGTGCGGGCACGGAGACACGCAGAGGCAGCTTCAAAGCCAGATGACGGCGGTGACTCACATGCGCGGCTTGACGGCGGCCGGCTCGGCGTGAGACCAAGGCGACCAAGGCCAGAGGCTTTCAACGGCAGGTGGAAATTGTGGCAGAGACCCAGTCCAGCAGATGCGAGGCCGAGGTGACCGAGACTGGGGCGGTTTCGACGGCGGGTTGACGGACCGGCCGGACCACTCGCAGGGTGAGCCAGATGAGGTCCCGTGGCGGCGAGTCCGAGTTGCTGTTGTATTTGTTTCCGGCTCGTAGACCCCCTGTATTTTGATGTTTGGTTGCCTTTGAAGATTGGAGGTGCTGACTTGCTCCTTCCTCCCACGTATGCCCAAGGCATAAATTCTTGGTAGCTGAGGTCGTAGATTGCACCGATAGAGTTCACAGCGCAGCATCCTCGAAGATTTTTCCACCTTGGGAGTCTTAATTAACTTTCCATAAGAAGCAGGATTAGTACAAGATCGGATCGAGCCTGTCACTGCCGATCTGACTACCTATTGTTTGACTGAACGTGGTCGGCGACTTCGTATGATGGCCAACGCAGACTGAACCAGATCTCGGAGATTGTCCGCGGCGGCTTGATAGAAAATCTTTCTTCAATCTCGATTGCTGAAGTTGATTATTCCACGCCGGCTTTTCCTGATTCAACCGATTACAAGCTTCTCGATCCTTGTAAGAGATCCCTCCAAGAACTCAACATCACCATGTGCAGGCCTCACGGTGGGCGCCAACTGTTGTGGAATTGTCACGGCAGATGTCCTTAGTGTCAGGACTTAGTCGCGAGACCAACAAATCTATATGTTAGCTTGAGAGGGGTTGAGCGGAATTGAGAGACGCAACATAAGACAAGGATTTAGACAGTTTCGGGCCCCGGGAAATATCATCCGGTAATAACCCTACATGCTGTTTGTGGCTAGATCTCATTATACTCATGAGAGAGTCGCCGGTAAGCCGGCTCTTTGTGTCTAGCCCTAGAGATTGTTTCTTTTTGCTTGTCCTTCTTTGGGGAGCCCTGCCCCTTCTTATATAAATTGAAGGGGCGGCTTATATGTAGAGTCCTATTAGGATTAAGACTAACTTATTCTCTATTACAAGTCAGATACAAGTACGGGTCTTGCTTCCTCGTAAAGGAAATATTCCTCATGCCTTCTATCTTAAGCCGGCCCACCATAATATGAGCCGGCCTACTGGGTCTTGGGCCTAGTCTTCTATGTGACCCGCCATCGGGGTCATCCGTGAGTCGTCTGACCAGTGAACCGCCAGATCCGTGAGTCGTCAGTCCTCCGGCGGGTCATCGGTGAAGCGCCAAGTCCGGTCGGGTCATACCGTGGGGTATATCCCCGACAGTCCCTTTTACTTTTACTCTATAACACGTTATCATCACATAGTCTAGCATGAGAGAGAGAAAAGGCCGAGACGGCGGTGTCACATAGCGCGTGCGAGCGGCGAGATTCCGGCTACGCACAGTGGTGCAGATGCATGGCGGAGTCGGCAAGAAAACAACGGTTACAGGCAACGAGACGGGGAAGCGCACTTCCGCGCGAGGCAAAGCAGCGGCCTCACGTCTCGCGGCTCTTTATGTGGCATCGGCGATGGTAGGCAGAAAAGACTACACGGCGGCAGGATGCCCACGCATGCATGCGATGGGAATAGTACAGTTCATAAAAAGACAAGGATTCTCCGCTTACATGCATCCGTACAATGAATTGATTAGGAGAAAATTGATCATACAATTAAGATCTACTAATCACTATTGTGAAATTTCTATTGATCGTATGCATATACTACTTGAGCGGATCAAGCATGGAGACACCGATATCTACTTCGAGTAGGAATCTGGAGGAATTTTCAACGGCAGTTCCGTTAAACACTCGCGGCGATGCCTTCTAGCGCCAAGGCCGGACGCTGCTATGAAGATCAACAGGAGCACGGCCGATTTCCTCACAGATTGATAGCATGTGCCGCCACAACCAATCCATCAGCATGGAGCCATAGATCGATCATCATCCGGTTTGCATATGCACTCATTTTATTGATGAACTGATTGATTGGCTATGAGCATGTACTTGTTTGAAGATGAACTCACCGCTACATATTTATCTTCTTCGTTGCCGATTGGAACGGAGTCTCAACTCGAAGTAGCGCTGACAGTGGCGACCGTTGCGCCCCATCCTCAACCTCCTCTCCTGTTGGTTGTGGTAGCACACGGGCCCTCCCGATAGGCGTTGGCGGCGCGATGACGCGAGTCATCGGCTGCAACACAGCGGATGCGCGACATCCACGCATGTGCAGCACATCGTTGTCTGCCCGTGGCTGCTCGACGAAGGAAGAAATCACTATTCTAACCATTTCAGCAAACTTTGTCAGAAAGTAAACTTGACATAAAAGTATTTCACGATCTGACCCTTTGAGCAACGCCATAGCCCGTGGCGTTTTCGCTCAAAATAAAAACGCCAAGCTAGCTAGCGTTCTTGTCCAAAAAAGAAGCGCCGAGATAGATCGCGTTGCGGACCACATGAGAAACGCCATAAGATCTTGACGTTTCTGCCCTGGACAACAACGCCAGGAGCTTTGGCGTTTCCATGATATGTCGCCTGCTTGTAGCTTCAGAGCAGCACGACATGCATGCCACTAGTGGTGCTTGCCTGCCTGAATTGGCGGGTCGGTCAGACCACTGACCACTGCATGCACGACCGACGTGAGTATGAGGGACGACATGACAAGGCCATGCTGCTGGTGTGTTTAGCAACCAATGATGACTTGCTTTTGAATTGTTTTCGATTAATTAACCACCTGGCAGCAGCGTGCGTGCATGCACCATGCATGTGGTGTGCTTAGCACTACCGTAGGGAGACAGGGCCATGCATTTGCACGGCGCGCACACATGCATCTGGCTGCGTGATTATTCCTCCTGAATCGACTGGACGTCTCACTACATATCCACACTAACAGTGAAGCTAGTGGCACCGAGGACGTTGTACCACGTACTATATCAAGTGTAGCAACGCCATGGCCATCGGCGTTTTCAGCCTGGCTAGAAACGCCAAAGCTTTTGGCGTTTCCGGAAACGCAATCTCGCTCGGCGTTTCAAACCTGCCATGTCAGCGAGTGGGGCCACGACAGTAACGCGAGCTGGCTCGGCGTTTTTATGTGGGGATGAAACGCCATGGGCTATGGCGTTGCTAAAAGGGTCAGATCGTGAAATAATTTTGTTTCGAGTTCATTTTGTGTTATGGTTTTCTGACAAGGTCAAAACAGTGATTTCGGCCCTCGACGAAGCAGTTTGGATGTGGCATGGGCATGCGCGGCGCTGCTCGTACCTCAGGGTAGCAGCGGCTCAGGCACGGCCGGCTGCGGCGCCTTCACGGCGACGCACGGGAACCGACGGCGGCGGTTATTCCCCTCGGGAAATTGGTAACCGCACGGGAGAGAAGGAAAGGAATCCTATCTCCTTGGTGATTTTGCAAATCAGCCATTGGATTATTTGTTAATCCTGAGAAAATCCCTGCTTTCTTTGATTTATCGCATATGATTATCAGATCTTGCGTTTTAGCCCCTTGGCTTTAGCACTTTAACAATAAATTGTTGTTATTTGCATGTTAAGCCATGGTCTTCAGAGCAAATATGCAGGTAGACCATTGGTAAATTACATAATAATTAATTATGCATCATTTTACATCATGTAAAATGACTGTATAAGGCCATAGGTCTTATTGTATTACGTGAGTAATACTGTTTGCAAAGCAATATGTTGACTCCATTATTCGAATGGAATATGGAATTTGCTTGCAAAACTTTGGAAAACAAAAGGTGGTACAGTGTATGACATTGCATGACTATGTTATTTCTACACACCTTATGTCAACATATGAATAGTTGCAATTTTAATTGCCATATGTTGATTATGCTTGACAAATTGATATGACAATTTTCAAATCTGCACACAACTTATGGATTGGTTAAGCCAATGTACAACTTTGTTCACAACTGAGAGGTCTATGTCACCGTGTGGCGACCACCTTCAACGTGTTTTAATTAACACAAGGTTGCGCAAAGTACCATAAGGGTGAGGTTTACACCACTTGGTGGTGATTACCTCTATATGTTCTACAAATATGTTCTACACCATGTTATGGTGATTATCTATCTGTAGAAAGTCATATTATGGGCCGTTTAGGCTTTTCCTAGACCTATGTGGATTTGGCATGTCATAGTAACCAAATAATTTTTCGTTTGGAGCTATGATCTCTGCATTATTGGTGACTACCTTCATGATGTTTTTCCAAATACTTGGCAACTTGACATCATTTGTTATTGGTTGTGACTGTTGAGTTACATACTCCATCAGAAGTGGAATCAAAGGCATTATTGGCGACAGCATCGCATGTTATGCTATGAAGAGAATTATGCAAAGTACTTGCATATTTTGGTGATTACCTTCCATCCACACACAACTTATTAGACGCCATCATAGTTATGAATTAAGTTTCATGCACAGCTGAGAGGTTTATGCCGTTTTATGGCGATTACCTTCATGTGTTATAGATAACATACGGTTGTGGAGGCTATGATCAATGGGAACTGTCCATAAGAGTGAGGCACCACTAGGTGGTCGACTACCTCTATGTGTTTTATGAAAATTAAAGGTTTATCCTCTCTAAGGTGACTACATTTAATTCGAAGAACTACATCACGTTGTGATGATTATCTTCTTGTGAAGGCCTACCCTATGGGTCACAAAGAATCACCATGGCCATGATTATGTTTAGCCATAACATTTTCATCCTACTTAATTTACTGAAGGTAAATTATTGCATAAGAATTGCATGCAACATATGGCTGACCTTTTTGGAAAGGAAATGCGATGAGATGACACTTGGTGGGAGTAAGTATTTAACATGGGTCATGGACATTAAAGATTTTGTCGACCCGGGGCCTTGTTGCCACAGAAACTCCACCTGCAGAAAATGTCATGGCTATTTATAGATAGCTAAGAATATGCATATTTGCATTTATGTGTCATCGCAATGGCTCGGTTCCCAAACTGAGTATGTAATGGATGATGAATATCCATTTTCCCTTTGAGCCTTCATTGAGGCGAGATATATTGTTATAAGCATCACATGAATGATTATTCATTCATTGTCAGGACTTCAAGTCCGTCGAACCTTATAGTTCTGTTGTCTATAAATCAACACTATGTTGATATTATGTGATAAGGCGGCTCCAGATGCATATCTGAATATAACTCATTATTGCACTTTACGTTCTCCTAGGATGGTAAACAGAAATATCATCTTTGTTTCAGGTTTGCAATGCCTGAAATTCATGCTAGTGCTCTTAGTACTAAGCAATAGTGGTTAGAGAACCACGAGGAGTTGAATGTAAAGTGAAGGAAAAATGACAAGCAATAATGGAGTGTATATCTCAAAAGGGAATGGATCATTTAATCTAAATGATCATAATGACAACTTTTCAAGTTTGTCAAATTGGTGGTTGTACGAAATGTCATACCAATGATTACCAATTGGTCAAGTATTGGGTCGAATCATACCACCGACTCACTGGAGGCAAATGATTTTAATGGGATAAGTTCGAAGTTCTACTTCAAAAGGAAACAATCAGAAAATATTCTGGCATGATAGAAGGAGAATGAACTCCTCTACATTGATGATATGCTTGTGGAATGATATTCCTAAGATATTTTGGAGATCTCGTGTAG
Organism: Triticum aestivum; assembly: GCF_018294505.1. Lineage (NCBI taxonomy): Eukaryota > Viridiplantae > Streptophyta > Magnoliopsida > Poales > Poaceae > Triticum > Triticum aestivum. Next base: position 509,405,811 of record NC_057794.1, read on the forward strand.
TCTCCTAGTTATCCCTAAATATCATTAGCCTATAATTGTACTACTACATATAGTATAAATTGCAACATCTTGTCCCTCGGATATGATAGTTGAGATAATTGAGTGTATGAGTCAGTTCATACTCAATCTTGTTGCATACATAATAATTTTTCCTCCTTTATCATCATGGTATTGGACGATTAGAGAAATTATTGACAATTCTGTTGGCCACAACTTGACAAGTTGCAATATTCCCAACAATCATCAGATTGTTTTATGCACTACATGTGACATTGGGGAATTAATTTTAAGGCACTCTCACCTTAAAATTTGAAATGAGCCAACCAATATTCTTGATTGAATGCAAGAATATGTTTGGATTATTCAACCATTATCTGGGTTATCTTGGTACTTCATGGTGTTCATGGACGCATCTAGAAGATGGTCTTATGTGTGTATATCCACACATAACCATGCATTTACTGAATTAAATGCTCAAATTGACGAATTTAGAGCAAATTATCCTGACGTGGGATAATTCCATTGGAATGGAAATGTCATTGAAGTTGATTCACGGACATTCAATGGTTATATTCAGTATATGGTACATAACCAGAATGGTTTGGCTGAATCTCTTATGAAAGAGATTCAATATTGCATAGCCAATGTTGCAGAATTGTGATTTACCAACATTTTGTTGATGGTAACATGCGGTCTCACACTCCGCATATTTGGTCTAAATGAGATCAAATGATACTGCACCCCCTTGCAGTTTGTACGTGGAAATAAGTGAAGTATTTCCCATCTGCGGTAATTCGGTTGTATACCGATATCACCACCCCATCGTACATCATGGGCCTTCACATATGGTTGGGATCTATGTGAGGAATAATTGTGGTATGTTCGTTAATCCGCCGAATACCTTAACCCTAGCAAGGGAGTTATTTGCAGCCCATACGCTGATTGATTTTGCAATAAGAACATTTTCTGGCATTAGGGGGAGATGTGTACCACAAAGGATGCCAGAAAATGGATAAGAAATGTCATATACATTTTGTCCACGTACTTAAGAATCTGAACTGCAGGTTCAGGTTATGAGAAATTTGCAACATATCGCAATAATCTGCCAAGTATATTTACTGATGACAAAGGTGTCACTATGGTCAAGTACGAGAACGAGTGGAGGTACCAAATAAACCACCCGTCTCCCTAGATGAGAACAAGAGGGGGAGAATTCTGGTTGCATGAGATTGAATTCTCATATGTTTCAGCGGAAACAAAGAACATTGACCCCTTGATTAGTAAATATGATTCAACCTCAGGTTGAATGACACCTGAGGGATGCACGGCATCCAAAGTCCAACACATATGTGCACAGATTTTTTAGGTGTTGGGACATCGAAACACCTTGACTCCGTTGTTGTGGGAAATCACAAGGAGTTAAGATACGTAATAAAAATTCCACAGTGATATTGATTCATGAGAATCGTGTATGAGAAAGTCTACATATGTCGACATAAAATTCTTCTCGAGAATTGCTAGAATTCTTTTTGGGCCCTGAACCAAATCCATGGAGAGTGTTGTTGCACTTATATTGATACAGATGAAAGGAAGCAATTAAGGAAGATTGGCACTCGCTCATCAAAAGAGAGGTATTTACCGATGTAAAACCTGCTCCTCATAAGTATCTTCTAGAGGGAAGAGAAGTAAATTTTCGTTTGAAAACGAAAATAAATGAGGTGGTGAGAAAGCGAGGCTTGTAGCACAAGGGTTTTTCGCAGAGACCCGACATCGGTTACGATGTAGCATACCTTCTTGGTATGAGTGGAATTATGTTTCGATACTGAATGTTAATGGCAGTATAGATCCATACGGTTGATGTATGTAATGTCTACATACTCCCATGGGTCAATTAGTTTGGATGTATATATTGAAGTCATTGAATGACTCAATATTCTGAATCCAAAGGTAAATCGCAACATGCATGTGTGGAACTTCTGAAGTCATTCTATGACTTGAAGTAGTCGGAGAATTGTGTGGTGCAACCGACTAAGTGAGTTATTCCTTGACAAGGATTACTCTCATACTAATGATTGTTGACGTGTATTCATGAAGAAATCCTGGTTGGATTTTACATCACCTTAATTTGTGGTGTCGATGATCTTATCATCAAAGTCTATATAAGACATGAAATACACACAATCATGTTAAGACGGATATTTGAGTTAAACCAAATTATGCTAAGCTTATGACTTGAGCATATCCCCTAAGATATCAGTCTTCATATATCCGAAAGTATTGAAGAAATTCAATATGGGTATATTATATCAAAGACACATATGGTCATATTATACCTAATATGGGATACAAATCCTTGAGACATAGGGGAGATGGTGAAGTGATAGTGGGGCATGAATTGCCATATCTAAATACCATCCAAGCACTCATATATCTTGCAAAATATGTCAGGCCTGGCACTAATGTTTTGACAATTTATTAGGAGTGCAATTCCCTGAAAGGTATAAGGTTTGTGTAAGGAATATCCTGGGATATATCCAGGGCACGAAGGGTCTTGATCAATTTCATTCGAAAAATCAAGATGGGACCATGGTTTGATATATTGATAGTGGCTAATTATCTAATCCCATAATGCCATATCAAAGACTGGGTTTGCTGGAAGAGTACTTTGAAGGAAGTATTCAGAATAGACTCTAAACGAGTCCTTCCAGTGATCATTCTATTTCATTTGAAGCATCACAAAATGTGGATGACTTCATAGAATGATTGGCCACATGTGAAATCATGTGGAGATTATCATTATCTACCAAGATAATGTCACTTGTATTGCTTATGGGTTATATTTATCCTTGTGAATTACAGAAATGTAAGAGGATAATATGCAAACAGATTATTGTGATATTCACAGTATCTCTATCAATGTTTACATTCCAGAACTAGGTTCGTGGAATTGGTATGAGATATTCTTGAGGTTTGCAAAGTTCAGGGGGAGTAAAATCCCAAGTTATAACTCATTGGTGATCCTCGAATCACTCATGTTGTGCTCTTTTTCCCTTTATGAGTTTTTCATGATGGTTTCTCATATAAGGTTTTTAACGAGACAATATAAATACAAGTGCAGATATATGCCATATTGGTTTCTCCTTATATTTTTCCCATTGGGTTTTAAAGGAGTTTTCGATGGCATATTATTATAAGGTTTCTCCTCAATTTTTCCCATAGGGTTTTTGGAGAAGTTTTCAGTTTGCAATATACATATGACGAATTGATCAAGGGGGAGTGTTGAGAAATAAAAACATGTGATCAATTGTATGGGGGGATGCCTCCCAGGAGGTGTCTGTTGGGGAAGAGGTGTTTCCCCAACACACCCCTTCACCATGTATATAAGTGGGTCTCCCACATTGCAATGGAACTAATGGACCATTTGGACTCTTCATGTGTCCCTTTTAATTTCACTCTATAACAATGGCAAGTGCATGCGATACTTTCCCCCAAGTACTGGGGCATGATGTGAGATCTTCAATCTCTGTATCCCGCGCATCTGGAAAAAAAACTTAGGATTCGGCTGATCTAAATTCAATTTTGAACATTCATATTTTTTTGCGTCATCTGAAGTACTCCTAAAACGTTACCATGATCTGATTTCACACATCATATGGGGGGTACCCCCATGAATTTCAAACACAAAGTTCGACGACGGAGATAAGCGCATTAAACCAACACACCTGTGGATAAAATTGCTTTGCATGAATTTGCAATTTCGATGTAGGAATCAACCGAAAAAACATAATCGTCATCATATATGAACACAGTTTGACGAGGCGTAGACCATATTCTCTCGTTTGCATCATTGCCATAGATGTAGACGCTGGAGAGGCAATAAAGCTCTTTCTTTATCTATGAATATATTCTATCCTCGGCAGATTTGTAAACTATGAGAGGCCTTTCAAAGCATCCGCATGAGCGAGAGAGAAAACGTACAAAAGGTTGGCATGTAATGAGGAGTCTCGTCATAGTAAAGAGGTTTTATATTTCTTCACTACAAAGAGCAAACCACAATGGTAATGTACGCCAAATATTCGGGGAATTTTGATGATTTGCAACAATTTAATGTGCATTTGATGATATGCTACAATCTACGTTGGCCTTAGATGATTTGTCCCATGCATACAAACCTATAGGAGTAGTTGTAACCAACCACGAACCGATTCTGCTCCCCCACCAAAGAGTCAAGTAGGAGCACTACACATTTCTGAGCTAGAGAACATGAATTCCGAGCTTAAGATTTTGTACTCCTACAAAATCTAGGTGCGCTCCTCTGAATTCTGAAGCGCTCAGGACAGTATCTCATCTTTTTAAGTTTCTTGCATGCATGACATACACAAATCATTAGTGTCAAAAAACGTCTTACATTATGGGACGGAGTAGTAGTATTTACCACCGTTTACTTGATTAAGAGCAACTCCAATGGGGCGACCCAAACGGACGGCACATTTGCCCGCTTTTTGTCTGTTTGGGTCGGCCGCCCGTCCGGCGTCCGCCCAGTTTTGCATTTGGGTCGGCAATGCGCCCAACGCGCCGACCCATTTCATGTCCGCATTCAACTTTTAAATTAAAAAAGACACGCGGCCGATCATGCCAGCGGCCATGTCTCATGCCGGCACCATGCCAGCACCGGCATACAATGCCGGCTTCAGAAAATACCACAGTTCATGCTGGCGCACTCGCCAGCCGGCCGGCACACATGCCAGCACACAAAAAATGGTGGGACTTGGAGTTCGACCACGCCATCGCGGCTCCCGTGGTCATGTCGGCACACCTGCCGGCATGCAAAAAGATGGCCCTCGACGCCATAGATCAGTCGTCCTGAAACTTGAGCATGTCGGCCTGCATCTTCTCGTACCATGGCCTCTACCTTGGCGACAAGGCGTTGAGATCCACCTTCATGATCTCCACCCCGTTCATCATGCTTGCAAAAGTCACTTCTTTCGCCTTTGTCTTGGCATTGGCGGCCTCGATCTCTAGCATCTTGGCTTGCTTCTCGGCCTCGAGTTCGAACATCTTGGCTTGCTTCTCGGCGTCAAGATCAAGTCTCCTCCTTTGGATCTCCATAAAAGCACTCATTTGCTCTTCTTTGAAACGCCGGCGCTCCTCCTCCCTTGAGTCCTTCTTATTCATCATACCGTCCATGCTTGCGATCAAGGCGTTGGTGGCCGCATCTCGCTTGTCCTCCTTCTTGGAGTTGGTTTTCCACCGCGGTCGTGCCGGCTCGCCCCCCCCCCCAACATCCTCCACGACGCCCTTCCCCCCACGTGCCTTGAGCGCGGCATATTGTGCCTTGAACTTCTCTTCGTCCTTAATGACCCGATAACAATGGGAGAGGTTGAAGCACTTGCCATTGTGTTGAACCTTGAATGCCTCCAAAGCTTGAAATGCCTACAAAATGTTTCCATGCAAGCATATGGGCAAGTGATAGCAAATGAAGACGTAAAAGAATGATCTTGATGGCACAAAAGAGGCCGACTTGCTTGCAATCATACCATGTATTGCACGCCGATACCGCTCACAGGGCGGGCCTTGACGCTCTCAAGGGTGGCATAAAACTTGTTGCACTCTTGTTGGATCACCCTCCACCGCTTGGAAATGGAGACCCACCCGCGCGTGCTCACAAATTGGTAGGGTGGAAACTTCTTGCGCTCATGAAACTCGTGGTGCACACGAGTCCAAAAGGTTGAATGCTTTTGCTCGGCGCCCGTCTTTGGGTCTTGTCCAATGTCTCGCCAACACTCGCAAAGAAGCTTGTCCTCAGCAGCTGTGTACGCCTTCGTGCGCTTTCTCTTGCGCTTCGGCTTAGGACCTTTCGCTTGGTTAGCGAGCTCGTCCTCGAACAAAGGCTCCACTTCGATGTCGCACTCGTCCTCTTCCTCTAGCCCATAGTCGTCCGGGAACTCGTGGTCGAGGGGGAAGCCGTCCAGGTCGATGCCGACCTGATCACGCATGAAGGCTGCCTGAACGGGATCATAGCCAGCGGCCGGCGTGAACGCCCCGCGGCCGTCCTGGCTTTGCATCTCCTTGGGATCGTAGCCAGCGCCCGGCGCACCACCCTTGAAGATGAGGTGTTGCATGTAGTCCTCGTCGACGGCGGACAGCATTTCCTCAAACAGGTTGCGGGCGTCCGGGAGACCGCCGGCCGGCGTCTGTCGCGCGCGTTTCCTCGTGCCGCCGGACGACGAGCCACCGACCACCGGGGTGGCGCTGAGGTCGATGGGTGCGGGCACGGGCGTGGAAGGTGCGACCACGCTCACTTCGGGTGAGCACTCCCCGGAGAGGCGGGAGGCCTGCAGGTAGACGTGGAAGCCGGGGACCGGGTTGCAAGCCGATGCACGGGGTGAGTCGGGCATCATCATCCGAGGAAACGCCGACGAGCCGGTGCTGGTCGCGGCGACGGCGGCTTGGACGAGGTTGTGCTGGCTAGGGTTTACCCCAAGCATGTAGAGGGCCTCCCTCGTTGCAGCGGCGACGCGGGCATTGGTGAACTCCTGCTGCGCGGCGACCTGCGCGGCGGCCTCATCCTCGCGTCCGCGGCGTGCCTCCGGCCCTTCCTCTTGGCCGACTCCCTTGCCTGATGTTCGGGCGTCAGCGCCTTCTTCGGCTTGGTCGCCGCGGCGGTCTTGCGCGCCGCACGAGGCTTGCCTTTATGGGAGGGGGCGACGGCGCCGGACGAGGCGAGGGAGGCGAGGCTGGCGGCGGCGTCGAGGTCGATGGCGTCCTCCATAGCTGGTTGGGGGGCGGGGGCGCGCGCTGGCGGGAGCGTTTTTGGAGAAAATGGAGGGAAATGGTTGTGGCTGCCACCGACAGGCGGGCCCGGGGAGAGGAGTAGGCGCGCGCGCGTCCGTCTCGTGTCCGCGCCGACGCAAATCCGGCTCAAAAATGGGCCTGGAATGGGTCGCCCGCGGACGAAAAACGGACGCACGTTCGTTTGGGTCGGCATCAGGGGCAGAGCCAGGGGGACGAGCAGGGGCCTGCCCCCCCCCCCCCCTCCCCCAACGATCAACAATTTTTGTAGAAACAACTAGTAATTATCAACAAGATTCGATCAATATACGTACTCGGCCCCCCCTATACTCGAATCCTAGCTCCGCCACTGGTCGGCGCGTTGGGCCACCACTTTAGTCCGCGTCGACCCAAATGGACGAGGGCGGACGAAATGGGTCGCCCCATTGGAGTTGCTCTAACTTCACGAGAAATAAACGGGATATATTGTGGCACTCTGCTATTCCTTAAACATGCATATCCAGTGAACAGTAACCTACTAGAGATCACTCGTAACAATTGGATTACATCCACCGATCTATAGTACAGTTAAACTTACAAACTTAACAGTTGCGGAGCCACCAGCTGAGACGAGAAATTCGGCAAGTCACTCGTCTCCTCAGATTAGCTTGCTGCGGAAGTAGGTACTCTCAGAGCCACCATACGAGTGCCGCGGCCGCGAGTGTGGCGGCGCCAGAAACCCTCCAGCCGACGCGCGCTTCAGCCGCTGCGCTGTGTCGATGCCACCACGGCCACATAGCCCCCCCGCCGCCGCCACTCCATCCGGATCCGCCTCTTCTCCCGTAACCTCCTCCACCCCTCCCGCTGCCGCCTCTCCCGAAACCTCCTCCACCTCTCCCGCCGCCTCCACCGCAGTACGCGCCATGGAAGTGCGTGGCCACGCAGAGCAGCACCAGCAGCAGGGCGCAGAGGCGCCTCGCCTCGTTGCCTCCCATGGCGATCTCCTGTTCCTGTCGCTGGCTACACGTACGTACGGTCGATCCCTGGGTGTCCTTGTGCGTATGTGGATCGGGGTCTCCTGATCTCCTCTCGCTGTCGATCTCTGCGCTTCCGGCCGGCACGGTGGCTGCGCCTTATATGAAGGAGGTGAGACCGTGGGAGGGCCGGGCGGGAAGGTGGCGGGAAACTGCGACCCCTACTTCTTCGCGGATTGGGGCTTGGCCTGTTCGTGCTACGTAGGCTCCTACCCTAACCCGGACTCGATCCACGCGTACAGCGATAATACTACGTGGTGCTTGATTTACAAATTTTCCGGTGAATCCTAGTTGTTTTTTTAGACAACGGTGAGTCCTAGTTCTTTTTTTTTTAGACGACGGTGAGTCCTGGTGGACTCCCGCGACACTCGCTCGCAAATCGCAACCCGATAAAGGTTAGGCAGCGCGCGGTGCGTTCGTTTGTTAGTTTTTTTTCCGTTCGCTCCTGCTGCTTTTTTATTTGTCTATTTTCTTTCAGATTTTTTTTCTTGGTTTTATGTTTGTTTGGTTTTTCTGCATAATTTTATTTTATTTTTATTTTTACAGTACCATGTGAAGATTCTTTTAATACACGGTGAATAGTCCTTTAATATACCATGCATATATATTTAATACACGCCTAACATTTTCTTTATAATACACATTGAACACCATTTCATATACAGTGAAAATTTTAATATTTTGAAAAAAATTATATGGTGAACATTTTCAAATACACAAACTGAAAATTTTAACATATGATGAAATTTTATTAATGTAAACCAATATCTTTTTAAACACATAGTGAACAATTTTTAAATTTTATTTTTCATTTTAGTAGGTATATAAATATTTATATTTTTTTAAAACAACATCCTTTCCTGGAGAAAAGTCGACTAAAAACTTGAATAGGAAAACAAAAAACTGCTCACGCCAAGTGTGCCAGCCCATTTGCCCTTGGTTTTCAGGCATAGCCTCCCCTAGTGGACGCCCTTCGGATCTCCAATTTTGCCCAAGAAACAATGCGACTACCATGAGTTGTGCATGTGTTGCGCTAACGATAATCGTGGTGTCGTTAGTCATTCCGGCCTGTGTTCCAACATTTGGCCGCAACTAGCCATGGGAGCTACTATACGGCGCACTTAAGGCGCGAGAGCTATATGAAAAATAACAGAAGCAAAAAAGAACTCTTATTGTGCAGTTAAACTGGATATGCAGAAGTTGTATGGCTGGTTAGAGTGGATCTATCTTAAGGCTATCATGCGTAAACTGGGTCTACGCAGTTCCTTTGCTGAAGCAGTTGTGAGGGGAATTAGGATATTGCCATTCTCAGTCTTGTTTAATGCAGGCTGCACGAGCGAGTTTATCCCATCACGAGGTATAAGGCAGGGGGACCCCATTTCCCTGCCTCTTTTTACTTGCAGTCGAGGGTCTCTTTTGTCTGGTGACGCATGCCAGTCGTGTTGGGGAGCTAGAGGTATCCAGCTTCAACTTGCCCTTACGACATCGAAAGTTAACTTGTTGCTTTTTGTGCATGATTGCTTACTCTTCAGCAAGGCAACTAAGGAGAAGACCGAGGCATTGGACAAGATTTTGCTATCTTAGTCCCCGTTCGGAAGCTCTCTGGCTTCCCGAAACCGCTGGCTCCCGCTCCGCATTCAGGCAGCTAGCTTCTCGAAGGAGTATGAAACGTTCGGCTGGCTGCTGCCGCTCCTGGTCCCACGCATGGGCTGGTGATCCTGGAAACCAGGCTAAGCCCTGTTCGGCCACTCCTTGGGCCAGGTTTTATTGGCCTAGTTCGGTCCTGGTTAGCGAGACGCTCGGTTGCTCGGTTGCTCGGGCAGGTTTCTTCTATTCGAAACGGTACACATCATCACTTCGCGGTGGCATTCTTGCTGTAATTTCCATGAACTCCCGCTTCTGGTTTTTGTGAAGCTGGTCTAGCGCTGCAGGATTTACGTCTCCGCGAAGCTGGATTCTTGAAGCAGGAGCGTTCGGGCTAGCTTCACGCAGCAATTTAGGGAAGCTGGCTCGTGGACAGCTTCCGAACAGGCCCTTACTGTCAAGCTTCTGGCCATAGCATCAATAATGAAAAATCCTCAATTTTCTTTGGAAAAAGTGTTCTCAAGCAATAAGGGGAGAGATGAAAGAAGCTTTGTGAGGGAGTCCTGGATTAGAGGGTGTCCGGATGGCCGGACTATACCTTCGGCCGGACTCCTGGACTATGAAGATACAAGATTGAAGACTTCGTCCCGTGTCCGGAAGGGACTTTCCTTGGCGTGGAAGGCAAGCTTGGCGATACGGATATGTAGATCTCCTACCATTGTAACCGACTCTGTGTAACCCTAGCCCTCTCCGATGTCTATATAAACCGGAGAGTTTTAGTCCGTAGGACGAACAACAATCATACCATAGGCTAGCTTCTAGGATTTAGGCTCTTTGATCTCGTGGTAGATCTACTCTTGTACTACCCATATCATCAATATTAATCAAGCAGGACGTAGGGTTTTACCTCCATCAAGAGGGCCCGAACCTAGGTAAAATATCGTGTCCCCTGCCTCATGTTACCATCCGGCCTAGACGCACAGTTCGGGACCCCCTACCCGAGATCCGCCGGTTTTGACACCGACATTGGTGCTTTCATTGAGAGTTCCTCCGTGTCGTCAATTTTAGGCCCGATGGCTTCTCCGATCATCGACAGCGATGCGATCCAGGGTGAGACTTTTCTCCCCGGACAGATCTTCGTATTCGGCGGCTTTGCACTGCGGGCCAATTCGCTTGGTCATCTGGAGCAGATCGACAACTACGCCCCTGGCCATCTGGTCAGATTTGGAAGTTTGAACTACACGGCCGACATCCGCGGAGACTTGATCTTCGACGGATTCGAGCCACGGACGAGCGCGCCGCACGTCATGATGGGCATGATTTAGCTCTACCGCCGAACAGTGCCCTGGAGGCCGCACCTGTGTCCGCTCTGACCCCTAGCTCGGAGCCGATCACACCAACCGAGGATGGGTGGTTAGACACCGCCTCGGGGGCTGCAATCTCTACGGCGATCGAGCCGAACACCAGCCCTATTCTCTGCGAAGCCCTTGACTCCAAGGAGCCGTACTCCTCTCCAGACTCCGAGCCCTCCGCGCCTCGACCGATCGAACCCGATTGGGCGTCGATCATGGAGTTCACCGCTGCGGACATCTTTCAGCACTCGCCCTTCGGCGATATTCTGAATTCACTAAAGTCTCTCTCTTTGTCAGGAGAGCCCTGGCCGGACTATGGTCAGCAAGGCTGGGATGCGGATGATGAAGAAATTCAAAGCCCACCCACCACCCACTTCGTAGTCACTGTCGATGATTTAACCGACATGCTCGACTTCGACTCCGAAGACATCAACGGTATGGACGCCGATGCAGGAGACGATCAAGAACAGGGCACTGGAAAGCCACCTCGTCGTATGCTATATACATGGTGGACATCCCAAAAGAAGGCAATGGCGATGGAACAGCGAAGGATGACCCCTCCAAGAAGCAGCCTAAGCACTGGCGTCAGCGGCGCCGCTCTAAATCCCGCCAAAACAAAAACGGTGATTCCGGCACGGGAGATAATAACACCCCGGATAGTGCTGAAGACAACCACCTCCAACAAGATTCAACACATGAGGATAGAGAAGCCAGCCCTCATGAGAGAGCGGCAGACAGAGAGGTCGAGGACGATAATTATATGCCTCCCTCCGAAGACGAGGCAAGCCTCGACGACGACGAATTTGTCGTGCCAGAGGATCCCCTCGAACAAGAGCGTTTCAAACGCAGGCTTATGGCCACGACGAGCAGCCTCAAGAAAAAACAGCAATAGCTTAGAGCTGATCAAGATTTGCTAGCCAACAGATGGACTGAAGTCCTTGCGGCCGAAGAGTATGAACTCGAACGCCCCTCCAAGAGCTATCCAAAGCGCAGGTTGCTACCCCAATTAGAGGAGAAAGCACCTAAACCTACATCACCAGCGCATGATGCGACCGACCGGCCACCCCGTGGCCGCAGCAGAGAGGCCTCTTGGCCCTCCACTCAAGTCGCACCCCGGCGCCGCTCAAAAAATACCAAGGCATGGGAAAATGCGCCAGACCTGCGAGATATATTGGAGGACAAGGCAAGGCAAACAAGATCGATCTATGGATCACGTGGGCGCCCCACGGCACGAGACGGTACTCGTCACGCCGGATACAGTAAATCCGGTCGGGCCGAACACAATAGACAAAGCTCGTTTGAGCCGCGTCGTGATGTAGCCCAATACAGAGGCGCCACACACCCACTATGCTTCACAGATGAAGTAACGGATCATCAAATCCCCGAGGGTTTCAAACCCGTGAACATCGAATCATATAATGGCACAACAGATCCTGCGGTATGGATCGAGGACTATCTCCTTCATATCCACATGGCCCGCGGTGATGACCTACACGCCATCAAATACCTCCCGCTCAAGCTTAAAGGACCAGCTCGGCATTGGCTTAACAGCTTGCCAGCAGAATCAATTGGTTGTTGGGAGGACCTGGAAGCCGCATTCCTCGACAATTTCTAGGGCACTTATGTGCGACCACCAGACGCCGATGACCTAAGCCACATAATTCAGCAGCCAGAGGAATCGGCCAGACAATTCTGGACACGGTTCCTAACCAAGAAAAATCAAATTATCGACTGTCTGGACGCAGAGGCCCTAGCAGCCTTCAAGCATAACATCCGCGACGAGTGGCTTGCACGGCACCTAGGACAGGAAAAGCCAAAATCTATGGCAGCCCTCACGACACTTATGACCCGCTTTTGCGCGGGAGAAGACAGCTGGCTAGCTCGTAGCAATAACATGACCAAGAGCCCTGGTAATTCGGATACCAAGGACAACAGTGGCAGGTCGCGTCGCAACAAGCAAAAGCGCCGCATTAACGGCGACAGTGCTGAGGATACGACAGTTAATGCCGGATTCAAAGGCTCTAAACCCGGTCAGCGGAAAAAGGCATTCAAAAGAAATACTCCGGACCCGTCCAGTTTGGACCGAATACTCGACCGCTCATGCCAGATACATGGCACCCCCGAAAAACTAGCCAATCACACTAACAGGGATTGTTGGGTGTTCAAGCAGGCAGGCAAGTTAAATGCCAAAAGTAGAGACAAAGGGCTGCATAGCGATGACGAGGAGGAGCCCCGGCCGCCGAACAACAGGGGACAGAAAGGTTTTCCCCCACAAGTGCGGACGGTGAACATGATATACGCAACCCACGTCCCCAAGAGGGAGCGGAAGCGTGTGCTAAGGGACGTATACGCGATGGAGCCAGTCGCCCCAAAGTTCGACCCATGGTCTTCCTGCCCGATCACTTTTGATCGAAGGGACCACCCCACTAGAATCTGTCATGGCGGATTCGCCGCATTGGTTCTAGACCCAATTATTGACGAATTTCACCTCACTATAGTCCTTATAGACGGCGGCAGCAGCCTGAACGTGCTTTATCAGGATACAGTGCGGAAAATGGGCATCGATCCCTCAAGGATTAAACCCACCAGAACGACCTTTAAAGACGTCATACCAGGTGTAGAAGCCAACTGTACAGGCTCAGTTACACTTGAAGTGGTCTTCGGATCTCCGGATAATTTCCGAAGTGAGGAGTTAATCTTCGACATAGTCCCGTTCCGCAATGGCTATCACGCACTGCTCGGGCGAACCGCATTTGCCAAGTTCAATGCGGTGCCGCACTATGCATACCTCAAGCTCAAGATGCCAGGCCCTCGAGGCGTCATCACAGTCAATGGAAACACCGAACGCTCTCTCCGAACGGAGGAGCATACGGCGGCTATCGCAGCGGCAGTACAAAGCAGCCTCTCAAGGCAATTCTCTAGTTCGGCCATTAAACGTCTGGACACCGTCAAGCGCGCCCGGAGTAACCTACACCAAGACCGCCCGGCACGTTCTGAGCAAGCGTAACAATTTGGCCCCAACCCCAGCCCTCGCGGACTTGCGAAACCAGTGTTGCGCGTACATAACTACGCTCTGGAAATACCATGGGCATAGGGGGAGGGGCACCATTCTTCGGAAGGCTTGTCCGGCAGTACAATTGCCGCACAAACGATACAACCAGGGAAGCAGAAAGCTACGCCGCACTACGGAACTCTAAGGTGGTCTCTATAACGAGCAATATACCTGTTTCGTATAACATTCCGCAGCTCGCCCCTGGAAAGGACATATTTGATAGTCCCATCTTTTGCTTATCGCACTATTTGTATCGTCCTGCTTTGATCGCAGCCCTTTTTAAATAAACAATGCATAGCTTCCGTCTATTATTGAATTACTCTTTTTTACGAATATATGTTCATTAATGACATGTTACACCTGTTGGAAATATGCCCTAGAGGCAATAATAAATTGGTTATTATTATATTTCCTTGTTCATGATAATCGTTTATTATCCATGCTAGAATTGTATTGATAGGAAACTCAGATACATGTGTGGATACATAGACAACACCATGTCCCTAGTAAGCCTCTAGTTGACTAGCTCGTTGATCAATAGATGGTTACGGTTTCCTGACCATGGACATTGGATGTCGCTGATAATGGATCACATCATTAGGAGAATGATGTGATGGACAAGACCCAATCCTAAGCCTAGCACAAGATCATGTAGTTCGTATGCTAAAGCTTTTCTAATGTCAAGTATCATTTCCTTAGACCATGAGATTGTGCAACTCCCGAATACCGTAGGAGTGCTTTGGGTGTGCCAAACGTCACAACATAACTGGGTGGCTATAAAGGTACACTACAGGTATCTCCAAAAGTGTCTGTTGGGTTGGCACGAATCGAGACTCGGATTTGTCACTCCGTGTAAACGGAGACGTATCTCTGGGCCCACTCGGTAGGACATCATCATAATGTGCACAATGTGATCAAGGAGTTGATCACGGGATGATGTGTTACGAAACGAGTAAAAGAGACTTGCCGGTAACGAGATTGAACAAGGTATCGGGATACCGACGATCGAATCTCGGGCAAGTATCGTACCGCTAGACAAAGGGAATTGTATACGGGATTGATTAAGTCCTTGACATTGTGGTTCATCCGATGAGATCATCATGGAGCATGTGGGAGACAAGATGGGTATCCAGATCCCGCTGTTGGTTATTGACCGGAGAGTTATCTCGGTCATGTCTGCATGGTTCCCGAACCCGTAGGGTCTACACACTTAAGGTTCGATGACGCTAGGGTTATAGGGAATAGATATACGTGGTTACCGAATGTTGTTGTAGTCTCGGGTGAGATCCCGGACGTCATGAGGAGTTCCGGAATGGTCCGGAGGTAAAGATTTATATATGGGAAGTCCTGTTTTGGTCACCGGAAAAGTTTCGGGCTTTATCGGTAACGTACCAGGACCACCGGGAGGGTCCTGGGGGTCCACTAAGTGGGGCCACCAGCCCCGGAGGGCTGCATGGGCCAAGTGTGGGAGGGGACCAGCCCCAGGTGGGCTGGTGCGCCCCCCACCAAGGCCCAAGGCGCAAGGGAGAGTGGAAGGGGGCAAACCCTAGGCTCAGATGGGCCTAAGGCCCACCTAGTGGTGCGCCCCCCTTGGCCGCCCCCCTAGATGGGATCTAGGGCTGGCCGCCACCCCTAGGGGTGGAAACCTAGGTGGGGGCGCAGCCCCTCCCCTCCCCCTATATATACTTGAAGTTTTGGGCTGCCAGAGACACGATTCAATCTCCTTCTTGGCACAGCCCTACCCCTCTCCCTCCTCGTCTCTTGCGGTGCTTGGCGAAGCCCTGCTGGAGTACCACGTTCCTCCACCACCACCACGCCGTCGTGCTGCTGCTGGATGGAGTCTTCCCCAACCTCTCCTTCTCCCCTTGCTGGATCAAGGCGTAGGAGACGTCTCCGGGTTGTACGTGTGTTGAACACGGAGGTGTCGTCCGTTCGGCACTAGGATCATCGGTGATTTGAATCACAACGAGTACGACTCCATCAACCCCGTTCACTTGAACGCTTCCGCTTAGCAATCTACAAGGGTATGTAGATGCACTCTCCGATCACTCGTTGCTAGATGAACTCATAGATGGATCTTGGTGAAAACGTAGGATTTTTTTTTGTTTTCTGCAACGTTCCCCAACAGTGGCATCATGAGCTAGGTCTATCGTAGTTACTATGCACGAGTAGAACACAAAGTTGTTGTGGGCGTCGATATTGTCAATGATCTTTCCGTTACTAGTCTTATCTTGATTCGGTGGCATCGTGGGATGAAGCGGCCCGGACCAACCTTACACGTACGCTTACGTGAGACCGGTTCCACCGACTGACATGCACTAGTTGCATAAGGTGGCTGGCGGGTGTCTGTCTCTCCCACTTTAGTCGGATCGGATTCGATGAATAGGGTCCTTATGAAGGGTAAATAGAAATTGGCAATTCACATTGTGGTTTTGGCGTAGGTAAGAAACGTTCTTGTTAGAAACCTATAGCAGCCACGTAAAAACTTGCAACAACAATTAGAGGACGTCTAACTTGTTTTTGCAGCAAGTGTTTTGTGATGTGATATGGCCAAAGGATGTGATGTATGAGATCATGTTCTTGTAATAGGAATCACGACTTGCATGTCGATGAGTATGACAACCGGCAGGAGCCATAGGAGTTGTCTTTATTTTTTGTATGACCTGCGTGTCATTGAGAAACGTCATGTAATTACTTTACTTTATTGCTAACCGTTAGCTGTAGTAGTAGAAGTAATAGTTGGCGAGACAACTTCATGAAGACATGATGATGGAGATCATAATGATGGAGATCATGGTGTTATGCCGGTGACGATGATGATCATGGAGCCCCGAAGATGGAGATCAAAAGGAGCAATATAATATTGGCCATATCATGTCACTATTTGATTGCATGTGATGTTTATCATGTTTATACATCTTATTTTCTTAGAACGACGATAGTAAATAAGATGATCCCTCATTAAAATTTCAAGAAAGTGTTCCCCCTAACTGTGCACCGTTGCGAAAGTTCGTCGTTTCGAAGCACCACGTGATGATCGGGTGTGATAGATTCTTACGTTCGAATACAACGGGTGTTGACGAGCCTCGCATGTACAGACATGGCCTCGGAACACATGCGAAACACTTAGGTTGACTTGACGAACCTAGCATGTACAGACATGGCCTCGGAACACAAGAGACCGAAAGGTCGAGCATGAGTCGTATGGTAGATACGATCAACATGAAGATGTTCACCGATGTTGACTAGTCCGTCTCATGTGATGATCGGACACGGCCTAGTTGACTCGGATCATGTAATCACTTAGATGACTAGAGGGATGTCTATCTGAGTGGGAGTTCATAAGATGAACTTAATTATCCTGAACATAGTCAAAAGGTCTTCGCAAATTATGTTGTGGCTCGCGTTTCTGTTCTACTATTTAGATATGTTCCTAGAGAAAATTTAGTTGAAAGTTGATAGTAGCAATTATGCGGACTAGGTCCGTAAACTGAGGATTGTCCTCATTGCTTCATAGAAGGCTTATGTCCTTAATGCACCGCTCAGTGTGCTGAACCTCGAACATCGTCTGTGGATGTTGCGAACATCTGACATACACGTTTTGATGACTACATGATAGTTCAGTGCGTAATGCTAAATGGTTTAGAATTGAGGCACCAAAGATGTTTTTGAAACATCGCAGAACATATGAGATGTTCCAAGGACTGAAATTGGGATTTCAGGCTCGTGCCCACGTCAAGAGGTATAAGACCTCCGACGATTTTCTTAGACTGCATAATAAGGGAGAAAAGCTCAATCTTGAGCTTGTGCTCAGATTGTCTGAGTACAACAATCGCTTGAATCGAGTGGGAGTTGATCTTCCAGATGAAATAGTGATGTTTCTCCGAAGTCATTACCACCAAGCTGCTAGAGCTTCGTGATGAACTATAATATATCAGGGACATATATGATGATCCTTGAGATATTCGCAATGTTTGACACCACAAAAGTAGAAATCAAGAAGGAGCATCAATTGTTGATGGTTGGTGAAACCACTAGTTTCAAGAAGGGCAAGGGCAAGAAGGGATACTTCATGAAACGGCAAATCAGCTGTTGCTCTAGTGAAGAAACCCAAGGTTGAACCCAAACCCGAGACTAAGTGCTTCTGTAATAAGGGGAACAGTCACTGAAGCAGAACCACCCTAGATACTTGGTAGATGAGAAGGCTGGCAAGGTCAACAGAAGTATATTGGATATGCATTATAATGTGTACTTTACTAGTACTCCTAGTAGCACCAGGTTATTAGATACCGGTTCGGTTGCTAAGTGTTAGTAACTCGAAACAAAAGGCTACGGAATAAACGGAGACTAGCTAAAAGGTGAGATGACGATATGTGTTGGAAGTATTTCCAAGGTTGATCAAATATCGTACGCTCCCTCTACCATCGAGATTGGTATTAAAACCTAAATAATTGTTATTTGGTGTTTGCGTTGAGCATAGACATGATTGGATTATGTCTATCGTGATACGATTATTCATTTAAGGAGAATAATGGTTACTCTGTTTATTTGAATGATACCATCCCGATCGTAGTGATACACATTTTCATGCCAAAGGTATAAGATAGTAATGATAGTACCACACAAATGTGGCACTGCAATTTGAGTCATATTGGTATAAAACGCATGAAGAAGCTCCATGTTGATGGATCTTTGGACTCACTTATTTTTGAAAGGATTGAGACATGTGAACCATGTTTGTTGGTAGATATGCATGAAGAAACTCTATACAGATGGATCGTTTGGACTCACTTGATTTTGAATCACTTGAGACATGCAAATCATACCACATGGGCAAGATGACTGAAAGCCTCGGTTTCAGTAAAATGGAACTAGAAAGCAACTTGTTGGAAGTAATACATTTTGATGTGTGCAGTCCAATGAGTGCTGAGGCGTGTAGTGGATATCGTTATGTTCTTACTTCACAGATGATTTGAGTAGATGTTCAGTATATTTACTTGATGAATCACGAGTCTGAATTATTGAAAGGTTCAAGTAATTTCATGGTGAAGTTGAAAGATCATCGTGACAAGAGGATAAAATATCTATGATATGATCATAGAGATGAATATCTGAATTACGAGTTTGGCACAGAATTAAGACATTGTGGAAATTGTTTCACAACTAATACAGCCTGGAACACCACAGTGTGATGGTGTGTCCGAACATCATAACTGCACCCTATTGGATATGATGCATACCATGATGTCTCTTATCGAATTACCACGATAGTTTATGGGTTAGGCATTAGAGACAACCACATTCACTTTAAATAGGGTACCACGTAATTCCGATGAGATGACACTGTATGAACTATGGTTTGGGGAAACCTAAGCTGTCATTTCTTAAAAGTTTGGGGCTGCAACGCTTATGTGAAAAAGTTTCAGGTTGATAAGCTCGAACCCAAAGCGGATAAAATGCATCTTCATAGGACACCCAAAATAGTTGGGTATACCTCCTAATTCAGATCCGAAAGCAATAGGGATTGTTTCTAGAATCGGGTCCTTTCTCGAGGAAAAGTTTCTCTCGAAAGAATTGAGTGGGAGGATGGTGGAGACTTGATGAGGTTATTGAACCGTCTCTTCAACTAGTGTGTGGCAGGGCACAGGGAGTTGTTCCTGTGGCACCTACACCAATTGAAGTGGAAGCTTATGATAGTGATCATGAAACTTCAGATCAAGTCACTACCAAACCTCGTGGGATGACAAGGATGCGTACTACTTCAGAGTGGTACGTAATCCTGTCTTGGAAGTCATGTTGCTAGACAACAATGAACCTACGAGCTATGGAGAAGTGATGGTGGGCCTGGATTCCAAAATGGCTCGAGGCCATATAATCCGAGAGAGGATCCATATATGAAAAGAAAGTGTAGACTTTGGAAGAACTACTTGATGGTCGTAAGGCTGTTAGGTACATATGGATTTTAAAAGGAAGACAGACAATGATGGTAAGTATCACCATTAAGAAAGCTCGACTTGTCGTTAAGATGTTTTCCGACAAGTTCAAGGAGTTGGCTACGATGAGACTTTCTCACTCGTAGCGATGCTAAGAGTCTGTTGGAATTATATTAGCGATTACTGCATTATTTATGAAATCTTGCAGATAGGATGTCAAAACATTGTTTCGTCGACGATTTTTTTTTGAGGAAAGGTTGTATGTGATACAACCAGAAGGTTTTAACAATCCTGAAAGATGCTAACAAGTATGCAAAGCTCTAGCAATCCTTCTAAGGACTGGAGTAAGCATCTCGGAGTTGGAATGTATGCTTTGATGGGATGATCAAAGATTTTGGGTGTATACAAAGTTTATGAGAAACTTGTATTTCCAAAGAAGTGAGTGGGAGCACTATAGAATTTCTGATGAATATATGTTGTTGGCATATTGTTGATCAGAAATGACGTAGAATTTCTGGAAAGCATATAGGGTTATTTGGAAACTGTTTTTCAATGGAAAGCCTGGATTAAGCTACTTGAACATTAAGCATCAAGATCTATAAGGACAGATCAAAATGCTTAATGGTACTTTCAAATGAGCACATACCTTGACATGATCTTGAAGGTGTTCAAGATGGATTAGCCAAAGAAGGAGTTCTTGCCTGAGTTGTAAGGTATGAAGTTAAGACTTAAAGCTCGACCACGGCAGAAGAAAGAGGAAGGACGAAGGTCGTCCCCTATGCTTTTGTCATAGGCTCCATACGATATGCCATGCTGAGTACCACACCTGATGTGTGCCTTGCCACATATTTGGCAAGAGGGTACAAAGGTGATCTAGGAGTAGATCACCAGATAGCGGTCTAAATTATCCTTAGAGGAATAAGGATGTGTTTCTCGGTTATGGAGGTGATAAAGAATTCGACGTAAAGAGTTACATCGATGCAAGCTTAACACCTATCCGGATAGCTCTGAGTAGAGATACCGGATACGTATAATGGAGCAACAATTTAGAATAGCTCCAAGTAGAACAGTTATTTGAAATGGCTCCAAATGCAGCGTAGTAGTTGCATCTACAAGATGACATTGAAATTTGCGAAGTACATACGGATCTGAATGTTGCAGACCCGTTGACCGAAACCTCTCTCACAAGCATAACATGATCAAACCCAGAACTCTTTGGGTGTTAGTCACATGGGGATGTGACCTTGAGTGTTAATCACATATCTATGTGAACTGGATTATTAACTCTAGTGCAAGTGGGAGACTATTGGAAATATGCCCTAGAGGCAATAATAAATTGGTTATTATTATATTTCCTTCTTCATGATAATCGTTTATTATCCATGCTAGAATTGTATTGATAGGAAACTCAGATACATGTGTGGATACATAGACAACACCATGTCCCTAGTAAGCCTCTAGTTGACTAGCTCATTGATCAATAGATGGTTACGGTTTCCTGACCATGGACATTGGATGTTGTTGATAACGGGATCACATCATTAGGAGAATGATGTGATGGACAAGACCCAATCCTAAGCCTAGCACAAGATCATGTAGTTCGTATGCTAAAGCTTTTTTAATGTCAAGTATCATTTCCTTAGACCATGAGATTGTGCAACTCCCGGATACTGTAGGAGTGCTTTGGGTGTGCCAAACGTCACAACGTAACTGGGTGGCTATAAAAGTACACTACAGGTATCTCCGAAAGTGTCTGATGGGTTGGCACGAATCGAGACTGGGATTTGTCACTCCGTGTAAACGGAGAGGTATCTCTGGGCCCGCTCGGTAGAACATCATCATAATGTGCACAATGTGATCAAGGAGTTGATCATGGGATGATGTGTTACGGAACGAGTAAAAGAGACTTGCTGGTAACGAAATTGAACAAGGTATCGGGATACCGACGATCGAATCTCGGGCAAGTATCATACCGCTAGACAAAGGGAAATGTATACGGGATTGATTAAGTCCTTGACATCGTGGTTCATCCAATGAGATCATCGTGGAGCATGTGGGAGCCAACATGGGTATCCAGATCCCGCTGTTGGTTATTGACCGAAGAGTTATCTCGGTCATGTCTGCATGGTTCCCGAACCCGTAGGGTCTACACACTTAAGGTTCGATGACGCTAGGGTTATAGGGAATAGATATGCGTGGTTACCGAATGTTGTTAGGATTCCCAGATGAGATCCCGGACGTCATGAGGACTTCCGGAATGGTCCGGAGGTAAAGATTTATATATGGGAAGTCCTGTTTTGGTCACCGGAAAAGTTTCGGGTTTTATCGGTAACGTACCGGGACCACCGGGAGGGTCCCGGGGGTCCACCAAGTAGGGCCACCAGCCCCGGAGGGCTGCATGGGCCAAGTGTGGGAGGGGACCAGCCCCAGGTGGGCTGGTGCGCCGCCACCAAGGCCCAAGGTGCAAGGGAGAGTGGAAGGGGGCAAACCCTAGGCTCAGATGGGCCTAAGGCCCACCTAGTGGTGCCCCCCCCCTTGGCCGCCCCCCTAGATGGGATCTAGGGCTGGCCGCCACCCCTAGGGGTGGAAACCTAGGTGGGGGCGCAGCCCCTCCCCTCCCCCTATATATACTTGAGGTTTTGGGCTGCCAGAGACACGATTCAATCTCCTTCTTGGCGCAGCCCTACCCCTCTCCCTCCTCATCTCTTGCGGTGCTTGGCGAAGCCCTGCTAGAGTACCACGTTCCTCCACCACCACCACGCCGTCGTGCTGCTGCTAGATGGAGTCTTCCCCAACCTCTCCTTCTCCCCTTGCTGGATCAAGGCGTAGGAGACGTCTCTGGGCTGTACGTGTGTTGAATACGGAGGTGCCGTCCGTTCGGCACTAGGATCATCGGTGATTTGAATCACGACGAGTACGACTCCATCAACCCCGTTCACTTGAACGCTTCCGCTTAGCAATCTACAAGGGTATGTAGATGCACTCTCTGATCACTCATTGCTAGATGAACTCATAGATGGATCTTGGTGAAAACGTAGGATTTTTTTTTTGTTTTCTGCAACGTTCCCCAACAGCACCCGTACAACATGGGGCTTAAGTACCCCACAACATGGCCAATACGCCAGGGGCTTAAGTACCCCACAACATGGTGTGAGAAGTCCGAACACTTTCACAAGTGCGGCACCCCGAACTTATAGCATTATATGCATCGGCTCCGAATCATGTCTTGGGTCAATAGTTGGGTTTGCCCGGCTCCTATGTTTTGGTACCTTACGTTCCGTTATATCGGCTAAGGTAGCACTAGGAGAACTACTGCGATTGTGCCCCAGTTGAGCTGGGCTAAGCACCTTAGTAGAGAAAGCTAAAACTGACCGTCATGATGAGGCGAGAGCTGGTCGCTGTTCGAGAGGTTTTCGAGTCCCTAAAGACTTATGTCGCTTAGAGCGAGGAGTCGACTTTGCCCGGCCTAGGCGTGGATAGTGCCCCGAACTCGGTCTTCCGAATAATAGGGGCTTCGCCGAAATTTAAAATTATAGAATTCTTTAGCTAAGTGAGAGTGTTCAAGCATTATAGTCTGATTGCCTTGTTCGTTGTGTTGAGCGCCTCCCTCGAAGGACCCAAGAATGGGGAAAAGAGCGCTCATGTTTATCCCCAACACCCCAGCACTCGTGCCATGGGGGCAGAAGCCGACGACTCGCCATCTCTCAAATTTGATAAACGGCTGCACGGAAGGTAATATTTTAAAATCAAAAAGCAGTGCTTAGCGCACATGAACAAGTTTTCAGCGCACAGGACAAAACGAGCGAGTTTACTGAAAAATTACATCCATGGAACATTCATCCGCCACAAGGCGGGCACCCTTCAGAACGCCCTCATAATACATCTCGGGCTTGCGATGCTCCTTGCCTGGCGGTGGCCCGTCCTTCACAAGCTTCTCAGCATCCAGCTTGCCCCAGTGCACCTTCGCATGGGCAAGCGCCCTACGGGCACCCTCGATGCATACGGAGCGCTTGATGACTTCGAGCCTTGGACAGGCCTCCACCAGCCGCCTCACCAGCCCAAAATAGCTCCCAGGCATGGCCTCTCCAGGCCATAGCCGGACTATGAGGCCCTTCATGGCCTGTTCGGCCACCTTATGGAGCTCGACTAGCTGTTTCAGCTGGTCGCTTAAGGGCACCGGGTGTTCGGCCTCAGCATACTGAGACCAGAACACCTTCTCCGTCGAGCTTCCCTCCTCGGCTCGGTAGAAGGCGGCGGCATTCGACACGCTACCGGGAAAGTCTGCGAATGCTCCAGGAGAGCTCCGGATTCGGGTAAGTGACAAGTAATTCACTTTTACATGCTTGCTTTGCATAAAGAATGTCTTACCTGCTGCTATCTTTTTTATTGCCTCAACCTCGTGGAGGGCCTTCTGGGCTTCGGCCTTGGCAGACTTGGCATCTTCAATGACCGCCGCAAGCTCAGACTCTCGCGTCTTCGAGTCAAACTCCAAACTCTCATGTTTTTTCATGAGAGCCTGGAGCTCTTGCCGCACCTCGCCAACCTGCCTCTCATGCTTCTCCCGCTCGGTGCGCTCCGTGGCCGCCCTCTTTTCGGCCTCGGACAGCGCTTGCTTAAGGGTCGCCACCTCAGTTGTGGCCCCTACAATAGCCGCGTTAATCCTGTCACTTTTTGCAATTGCACCTTTCACATATTTCAATAAGGTATTTCTTACCTTCCTTCTCCTCGAGCTGCTGCTTGGCTAGGCCGAGCTCTTGCTCGGACCGCTCGAGGTTCTGCTTCAGCGTATCCACCTCCACAGTCAGTGCGGCGGAGGCCAGCAGCGAAGCCTGCATACGCATATTGACTTGATAATGTTAGACTCCTGCGAATGTTATTATATCCTCTATTCGGCTTTTCTTTCTGAACGCTGAACAGAGCATCAGGGGCTACTGTCTATGCAGTAATATTTTTACATATTCTTTACTTACCTCAAAGCCTGTTACAAGGCTGGCACAGGCTTCAGTCAGTCCGCTCTTGGCGGACTAAACCTTCTGGATCACCACACTCATAATAGTGCGGTGCTCCTCGTCGATGGAGGCGCCGATTAAGCGTCTCCAGCAAATTGTCCGGTGCCTCCGGTTGGACGGAGGTCACCGGCTCGGTAGGCTTGCTCCTCTTGGAAGGAGGCTGCCTACCGGAGTCCGGAACCATTGAAGGTTCTGACGCGGTGTCCGGCTCAAGGCCGGACTTGGAGCCCTTGGGGGTTCTATCCCATTTACGCCTGGAGTCCGGGAGGTTGCCTTGCGGCGCCTCTAGGACCACCTCCTCCTGGCTTGGAACCTATTGGGACGCCACCTCGGCGCCGTCCGTAGGGTGGGGGGAGGAAGCCATCGGAAGCGAATTCACATCCGACGAGTCCAAGGAGCCGCTCGGCGACTCGTCGAGCCCGGCCTTGGGCGGACTGCACAATCATGTTCGACGTAAGGAAAACTTGTGCAATGGGGGAATACTATGAATCACTCTGGTATCCAGATACTTACGATTTCGTCAGGGGCTTGGCCCTGTGCGGCCACTCCTCTTCGCCGTCATCGGCGTTGGTGGAGTAGTCCGGAGGAGGGTCTTCCCCCTCTTGGACCCTTCGGCCTCCCCGATTGGGGCGGCCTTCCTTTTCTTCCCTTCCCCCGCTGGGGGGGAGAGGTCTCTTCTTCCTCCTCCTCGTCTTCATGGGAGGAGTGCGCCTTGGAGTCGTCGGATGATGAATCCGACACCTCCTGGCGCCGGGAACTCTTTCGAGTCCCCGTGGCCTTCTTCTTGGCCTTCTTCTCCGGCACCACGTAGGGTGCTGGAACCAGCAGCTTCGCCAAGCGAGCGTCCGCTGGGCCTTCGGGCAAAGGAGCCGGACAGTTGATCTGTCCGGACGTCTCCTGCCAATCCTATCAAATGTAAGGGAGCTTAGATCCCGCATGGAGTCAAACTATGAAAAACTAATACCCTGTATAAAACAGCTTACCGCACGAGCGTGACGCTGCGTGCTGAATCCGTGTTCCTCGGTAGTGGATGCGGGGGCCTCGGCGCCCTTGAAAAGCACCTTCCAGGCATCTTCGTACGTCGTGTCGAAGAGCCTGTTCAGAGTTCAGTGCCGCGCCGGGTCGAACTCCCACAGGTTGAAAGCCCGTTGTTGACACGGGAGGATCCAGCGGATGAGCATAACCTGGACTACGTTGACAAGTTTGAGCTTCCTGTCCACGAGGGTTTGGACGCATGTTTGGAGTCCGGTCAGCTCACCTTTTTTACCCCACGACAGGCCCGTCTCTTTCCAGGAGGCGAGCCGCGTAGGGGGTCCGGATCGGAACTCCGGGGCTGCGACCCATTCAGGGTCGCGCGGCTCGGTGATGTAAAACCACCCCGACTGCCACCCCTTTAGGGATTCCACGAAGGAGCCCTTGAACCATAGGACGTTGGGCATCTTGCCCACCATGGCGCCTCCGCACTCCGCTTGGGTGCCGCGCACCACCTTCGGCTTGACATTGAAAGTCTTGAGCCATAGGCCCAAATGGGGGCGGATGCGAAAGAAAGCCTCGCACACGACGATAAACGCCGAGATGTTGAGGACAAAGTTTGGGGCCAGATCATGGAAATTCAGGCCATAGTAGAACATGATCCCCGGGACAAATGGGTGGAGAGGGAAGCCCAGTCCGCGGAGGAAATGGGGGAGGAACACCACCCTCTCATGGGGCCTAGGGGTGGGGATGAGCTGCCCCTCTTCGGGAAGCCGGTGCGCAATATCGTTAGACAAGTATCCGGCCTTCCTCAGTCTTTTGATGTGTCCCTCCGTGACGGAGGAGACCATCCACTTGCCTCCCGCTCCGGACATGGCTGGAGAAGGTTGAGGTGGGGTGTGCGGACTTGGGCACTGGAGCTCGAGTACACGGAAATGGATAGGCAAAGGAGGAAGAAGGCGTGGATGAAAAGGTGGATCCTTATCCCCTTATATGGGCGGACGCGACTATGCGCCCCCACCAGCCTGGTAAAACTCGCTTATCTCCCAAGCGCCATAGTCAATGGCGCGGTTGGGTTACCCACGCCCGTATTGATGAGAATCCCAAAATAAGGGGACATGATCTCTGCTTTAACAAGACGTGCCAAGGAAACCGCCTCGCTAAACGCGCTGAGGTGGGACAATAAAACGATTCGAATAAAGACTTGGCCGTGGTGTGATGTCACGCTACGAAATACATCAGCAGATTCGATTTATGTAAATATTATTCTCTCTATGGCAATATGTGGAAACTTATTTTGCAGAGCCGGACACTACCTTTGTGTTCAAAATCTTATATGAAGTACTTGGAGGAGGAACCCGCCTTGCAATGCCGAAGACAATCTGCGCGCCGGACTCGTCGTCATTGAAGCCTGGTTCAGGGGCTACTGAGGGAGTCCTGGATTAGGGGGTGTCCGGATGGCCGGACTATACCTTCGGCCGGACTCCTGGACTATGAAGATACAAGATTGAAGACTTCGTCCCGTGTCCGGAAGGGACTTTCCTTGGCGTGGAAGGCAAGCTTGGCGATACGGATATGTAGATCTCCTACCATTGTAACCGACTCTGTGTAACCCTATCCCTCTCCGGTGTCTATATAAACCGAAGAGTTTTAGTCCGTAGGACGAACAATAATCATACCATAGACTAGCTTCTAGGGTTTAGCCTCTCTGATCTCGTGCTACTCTTGTACTACCCATATCATCAATATTAATCAAGCAGGACGTAGGGTTTTACCTCCATCAAGAGGACCCGAACCTGGGTAAAACATCGTGTCCCCTGCCTCCTGTTACCATCCGGCCTAGACGCACAGTTCGGGACCCCCTACCCGAGATCCGTCGGTTTTGACACCGACACTTTGAAAGTGCACAAAGAATCCATTCAAGAGAAATATTTGGGTCTCCTCTCAGAGGTAGGACGAGCGAAGAAGGGTACTTTTGCATATTTAAAACATCGAGTAAGGAAGCGTGTACAGAGCTGGATGGAATATTAATAGTGCCTTGTTGGAAGCGGGAAAGAAGTCCTAATAAAATCCATTATATAGGCAATTCCCATGTACTCAATGTCAATCTTCAAGTTACCACGAGGTTTCTGCAAGCATATAACTTCTCTAGTCCGCAAGTTTTGATGGAGCAACAAGAAAGGGGTGAGAAAGGTTGCGTGGGTAGCATGGGATACATTGTCTCGATGCTTAGGTATAGAGGTGGATTGGGATGTCGAGATATGGAAATCTTTAACTTAGCTCTCCTTGCCCGTTGGGTTTGGTGAGTTAATTCTCTGGTGCTCAAAGATTGAGCTCTTTCTTTATCTATGAATATATTCCATCCTCGGCAAATTTGTAAACTAATCAAAGCATCCGCATGAGCAAGAGGGAAAACGTATGAGAGGTTGCCATATAAAAGAGAAGTCTCGTCATACTAAAGAGCAGAGATTTTATATTTCTCTTGAGAAATAAAAACATGTGATCAATTACATGGGAGGGATGCCTCTCAGGAGGTGTCTGTTGGGGAAGCAGTGACGGAGCCAGGAATTTGCTCCATGGTATTCATTTTTTGGCAATGCAATGTAAATATATACTAGATAGGACAACAAATGTACTGTAAGCTAGCAAGGTCGATGAGTCAACGACCATATATAGATAATAGTAGCAAAATATCACTGTAGGTCTGTGGCAATATCTCTAACAATTAAGAAAGTTTACAAAGTAGCAAAGAAAATTACAGTATAACTCTATCTTTCACTTGCTTGAAGAATTCTCTCTCGGCAAATTTAACCGAGCAATTCTTCAAATAATCATCACCCATTTTATTCCTCATTGATTATTCACATATTTCATTGGGTAGAAAACACCCTTTCCATCAACTTTACAAGTTTGTAATAATATAATATTGTTTGTGTTTTCTTTCCTCAACCAT
The DNA here is from genome assembly GCF_018294505.1 of Triticum aestivum. Lineage (NCBI taxonomy): Eukaryota > Viridiplantae > Streptophyta > Magnoliopsida > Poales > Poaceae > Triticum > Triticum aestivum. The sequence goes on from NC_057794.1 coordinate 509,434,471, forward strand.
CATAATTTGTTTTGTTGCTGCGGGTACTCAACCATAACAACTGGTAGCTCATATTGATTTTTCTTTTTTTTTAACCTACGGGCCGTGCTACGCGTCGGCTGGCGAATCTTTTTAAAATATCCGCCGGTCTACGAGCCATCCGATCTAACGCAATCTTTGGTCAACCGTCATTGTCATTTTTGCAATGGAAGTCGTGTTGCAAGTACCCTTTTGCAAAACAAGTCTTGTTGCAGAAATATTTGTAATAAAGGTCTTGTGGCAGTAACAGTGGCAGTGGCATCGACAAACATCTTCATATAGTGATTTTGTGGTTCGTTCTAAATCAGAAGAGAATTTACCCGTGCACGATCAAAGCAGCCAAGCGGCGAGCGCGAGCAGCCCAGAGTTGCGGAGGGCAGGAACTTTGGAGGCTGGGACCGGCGCTGGACTTGCTTGCCATCGTGCCACAACCACTACTTGCCTGCAGGTGCCATCCAACGCAGCAGCTAGGTCGGGAGCAGGGGAGATAGGAACTGTGCGAGATGCGTACTGGACCTAGACTATTGAGGCCTCGACTGTTGCGTGCGTGTGCTGGACCTGACTGAACCGCTGAACGGTGGGCTTCAATTCAACTTGTGGCTGTATATGTATATCTAATTTTTTCTATGTCAAAATCTTTTGTATTCCATGGAATGCCAAGGAATACCCCTGGCTCCGTTAGTGTGGGAAAGAGGTGTCTCTCTAACACATATGTATATAAGTGGGTCTCCCACATTACAATGGAACTAAGAGATACTACATATGTGTCTCTCCAGCACATAGACTCCACCAGGCATGAGCGTTTGCGTCGGCGGCGGCAACATACTGCAACAGCGAAGACGGCCAGAGGATACAGCCATCAGCAGTGCGAACCAGACCGGCGGATAACAGCGCGTAGCGTCGGAACAGACAACATGCGGAACGTGCAGCGGCTACTCTACAGCCACAGAACGCCGCGGCGCATCAAGTCGTCTATGGCCAAGCGAAGCGTGCATAGGCATGCATGCACCCGTCGAAGAAATCGATCAGGAGAAGGCTAAATTGATTTTTATTTTAAGATAAGCATCAAGAGTCCACTGATCATGTCTCTCCAGAACCGACGGAGCAATCCGGCAAAGACGATGGCGGTTACGCACAGCCACGGCCCTCCCGAACGACGAAATCCAATCGAGCGATTCGGCAAGGAAGAATAGGAAGAGAGGAGTTGCCTCTCTATGGTGCTCTGGGCACAAAGCCATGATGATCTGATCGGCTATTTCCAGTTCAGGGCGAGTTCGAGTACAAAAAGGAATTAATCAACCAAGCGGTTACCAATCCACGGCGAGATTCCGTTTTGTCTTCTTGTGGTCAATCGATTGATTTCCTTTTGTTCACACATGCACTCGCAGGATTGATGTCAACCAAGCATTATTACAAGATGAGAACGACTGGTGCCCATCGTCTGTGGCGGGGTGCGCGCGTCCTGCCAATTTCACGGCAAGATCGGTGAACCGCGGCCGACGGCACGGTCTCGCAGGAGGCGCCCGAAAGGCCGAGACATCGGCCTTCGTGGCGTCGCGCGGCTCCCACTAACAGCCACTACTGACGGTGGAGGCCAAGGACCTGCATTGGTGGTTAAGAGCGGCTTCTTGAGATGAAGCCTGGCCGGCGTCTATGCCCCACCACGGCGGTCAACCAAGGGCCGTCGCCGGCAGCGGTTTCCCCCCTCAGGGGATTGGTAAGCGCAAATGGAGAAAAAAAAATCCTTAACTCTTTGGTGATTTTGCAAATTTGTCCTCGGTTGCTATGCAAATCAAAGTCCTTGCACTTTATGGATTAGCCCTTAGGCTTATCCGAACTTGCTGATAAGCCCTCAGGCTTATTAAGAATTATAAATGAGCAAAGGCTCATAGGGCTTTGTAGTTTAGTCTTCGGGCTTGCTATTTTCAGCACTTTAACCGTAAGGTTATCTTTATTTGCGTTTTATGCCTTTTGGGCTTCAAAGCAAATGCACAGGATAGACCCTCAGGTCTTGCTGAATTGCATAATGGTTGATTATGCATCATTTATATCATGTAAAATGATTGTTTGAGGCCCCCAGATCCTCATATATGTTGCACAAGTATGTTTATACTTCTGCATTGATTTGTATTACATGAGTACTACTGGTGCATAGCAATATGTTGATTCCATCACACTGAATACGGAACTTGCTTGCAAATTTGGGAAACATAAGGTAGTGAAGTGTATGACACTTTCTGACTATGTCAAATTTACATTTGTCACAAGGAATCGACAAATGGTATCCACTGCTTAATTGCAGATTATCCAATGTTATTGCGAGGTCTATATTATGTCATTTTGACATAATGACTACCTTCAATTATGCACACAGCTTATGGATTGCATTATGGCAACGAATTAATTTTTCATCCACAACTGCGAGGTCTACACCGCATCATGTGGTGATTACCTTCAATGTGTTTTTAATTAACATAAGGTTGTGAGATGCTCCATAAGAGTGAGGTCTACACTACTTAGTAGTGATTACCTTCATTTGTTGAAAGCAAAAATGAAGGCTCAAAACTTATGACATAGCCATTATGAGGCCTACACTGTTGGTGCCTACCTTCATGATGTTCTTCCAAATACTTGTCAATTTCATAGCGTTTGTCATTGGTGTGACTATAGTGTCGCATACTCCATCAGGAGAGGAATCCAAAGCATTAGTGGCGCCTATGCTACATATTGTGCTATTAAGAAAATTATGCAAAACACTTGCATATTTGGTGATTACCTTCCATGCATACACAACTTATGAGGTTCCATCATAGCTATGAATTAAGTTTCATGCACAACTAAGAGGTTCATGCCATTTTATGGTGATTACCTTCATGTGTTATAAATAACATAAGGTTGTGGAGGCTATGATCAATGGGAATTGCCCATAAGAGTGAGGCACCACTAGGTGGTCGGCTACCTCCATGTGTTTTATGGAAATTAGAGGCTTGTCCATTTTGAGGTGGCTGTCGTTAATTCAAAGATCTACATCATATTGTGGAGATTACCTATATGGGTTACTAAGAATCACCATGACCATGATTATGCCTAGCTATAGCATTTTCATCTTACTGAATTTACTAAAGGTAAATTAATGCATGGGCGTTTCATGCAGCATATGGCTGACCTTTTTCTAAAGGAATTGTGATGAGATGACATTAGGTGAGAGTAATTATTTAAAGATGGGCCATGGACATAAAAGATTTTGTCAACCCGAGGCTTGTTGCCACGGAAATTCCACCTGCAGAAAATGTCATGGCTATCTATAAATAGCTAAGAATATACATATTTGCATATATGTGTCATCGCAATGACTCGGTTCTCAAACTGAGTATGTAATGGGTGATGAATATCCATTTTCCCTTTGAGCCTTCATTGAGGCGACATATATTGTTATAAGCATTACATGAATGATTATCCATTCGTTCTCAAGACTTCTAGCCCGTTGAGGCTTATAGTTCTGGTGTCTCTAAATCAACACCAAGTTGAGATTATATGATAAGGCAGTCTCAGACCTTAATCTGATTGTATGTCCTTACTGCACTTTACATTCTCCTATGATGATAAAAGAAATACCATCTTTATTTCAGGGTAAAAATATGATGAACTTCTTGTGAAGAATCAACTGGTACACCCCAACGGGTGCTATACCATTACCTGAAATTTGTGCTAGTGCTTACAGTACTAAGCAATTTTGTGGTTAGAGAACCACGAGGAGTTGAACGTAAAGTGAAAAATAGACAAGCAGAAATGGAGTGTATATCTCGAAAAAGAATGAATCATTTAACTAAATGATCACAATGACAAACTCTCAAGTTTGTCAAAGTGGTGGTTGTACGAAATATCATACGAATGATTACCAATTGGTCAAGTATTGGGTTGAATCATACCACTGGCTCACTGGAGGCAAATGATTTTAATGAGATAAGTTTGAAGTTCTACTTCAAATGGAAACAATCTGAAAATATTCTGGCATGGTAGATGGAGAATGGACTCCTCTCCATTGATGATATGCTTGTGGAATGATATTCCAAAGATATTTTGGAGATCTCGTGTAGTCTCCTAGTTATCCCTAATATCATTAGCCTATAATTGTACTACAACATATAGTATAAATTGCAATATCTTGTCCCTCAGACAAGATAGTTGAGATAATTGAGTGTATGAATCAGTTCATACTCAATCGAGATGCATACATAATAATTTTTCCTCCTTTATCATCGTGGTATTGGACGGAGAAATTATTGACAATTCTGTTGGCCACAACTTGACAAGTTGCAATATTCCCAACAATCATGAGATTGTTTTATGCACTGCATGTGACATTGGGGAATTAATTTTAAGGCACTCTCACCTTAAAATTTGAAACGAGCCAGCCAATATTCTTGATTGCATTCAAGAGTATGTTTGGATTATTCAATTATTATCTGGGTTAAGTTGGTACTTCATGGTTTTCATAGATACATCTAGAAGATGGTCTTAGGTGTGTATATCCACACATAACCATGCATTTATTGAATTAAGTGCTCAAATTGACGAATTTAGAGCAAATTATCCTAACGTGGGATAATTCCATTGAAATGGAAATATCGTTGAAGTTGATTCACGGACATTCAATGGTTATATTCAGTATATGGTACATAACTACAATGGTTTGGCTGGATCTCTTCTGAAAGAGATTCAATATTGCATAGCCAATGTTGCAGAATTGTGATTTACCAACATTTTATTGATGGTAACATGCGGTCTCACACTCCGCATATTTGGTCTAAATGAGATCAAATGATACTGTATCTCCCTTGCAGTTTGTACGTGGAAATAAGTGAAGTATTTTCCATCTGCGGTTATTCGGTTGTATACCGATATCACCACCCGAGCGTACATCATGGGCCTTCACATATGGTTGGGATCTATGTGAGGAATAACAGTGGTATGTTCATTAATCCGCTGAATACCTTAACCCTAGAAAGGGAGTTATTTGCAGCCTATATGCTGATTGCTTTTGCAATAAGAACATTTTCTAGCATTAGGGGGAGATGTGTACCACAGAGAATGCCAAGAAATGGATAAGAATTGTCATAGACATTTTGTCCACGTACTTAAGAATCTGAAGTGCATGTTCAGGTTATGAGAAATTTGCAGCATATTGCAAATAATCTGCCAAGTATATTTACTGATGACAAAGGTGTCACTATGTTCAAGTATCAGAATGAGTGGAGGTACCTAATAAACCACTCGTCTCACTAGATGAGAGCAAGATGGGGAGAATTCTGGTCGCATGAGATTAAGTTCTCATAAGTTTCAGCAAAAATAGGGGAGATTGACTCCTCGATCAGTAAATATGATTCAACCTCGGGTTGAATGACACCTGAGGAATGCGCGGCATCCGAACTCCAACACATATGTGCACACATTTTAGGTGTTGGGACATCGAAACACCTTGACTCCGTTGTTATGGGAAATCACAAGGAGTGAAGAGGCATAATAAGAATTCCACAATGATATTGATTCATGAGAATCGTATATGAGAAAGTCTACATATGTCGACATAAAATTCTTCTCGAGAATTGCTTGAATCCTTTTGGGCCCTGAACCAAATCCATGGAAAGTGTTGTTGCACTTATATTGGTTCAAATGAAAGGAAGCAATTAAGGAAGAGTGACACTCGCTCATCAAAAGAGAGGTATTTACCATTGTAAAACCTGCTCCTCATAAGTATCTTCCAGAGGGAAGAGGAGTAAATTTCCGTTTGGAAACGAAAATAAATGAGGTGGTGAGAAAGCGAGGCTTGTAGCACAAGGGTTTTCGCATAGACCTGACATCTGTTATGATGTAGCATACCTTCTTGGTATGAGTGGAATTATGTTTCGATACTGAATGTTAATGGCAGTACAAATGCATACGGTTGATGTATGCAATGTCTACATACTCCCATGGGTCAATTAGTTTGGATGTATATATTGAAGTCATTGAATGGCTTAATATTCTGAATCCAAAGGTAAATCGCAACATGCATGTGTGGAACTTATGAAGTCATTCTATGACTTTAAGTAGTCAGAGAATTGTGTGGTGCAACCGACTAAGTGAGTTATTCCTTGACAAGGATTACTCTCATACTAATGATTGTTGACGTGTATTCATAAAGAAATCCTGGATTGATTTTACATCACCTTAAATTGTGGTGTCGATGATCATATCATCAAAGTCTATATAAGACATGAAATACACACAATCATTTTAAGACGGATATTTGGGTTAAACCAAATTATGCTAAGTTTATGACTTGAGCATATCCCCCTAAGATATCAGTCTTCATATATCTGAAAGTATTGGAGAAGTTCAATATGGATATATTATATCAAAGACACATATGGTCATATTATACCTAATATGGGATACAAATCCTTGACACATAAGGGAGATGGTGAAGTGATAGAGGAGCATGAATTGCCATATCTAAATACCATCGAATCACTCATATATCTTGCAAAATATGTCAGCCCTGACACTATAGTTTTGGCAATTTATTGAGAGTGCAATTCCCTGAAAGGTATATGGTTTGTGTAAGGAATATCCTGGGATATATCCAGGGCACGAAGGGTCTTGATAAATTTCATTCGGAAAATCAAGATGGGACCATGGTTTGATATATTGATAGTGGCTAATTATCTGATCCCACAATGCCATATCAAAGACTGGGTTTGCTGGAAGAGTACTTTGAAGGAAGTATTCAGAATAAACTCTAAATGAGTCCTTCCAGTTATCACTCTATTTCATTTGAAGCATCAGAAAATATGGATGACTTCATAGAATGATTGGCCACATGTGAAATCATGTGGAGATTATCATTATCTACCAAGATAATGTCACTTGTATTTCTTATGGGTTATATTTATCCTTGCGAATTACAGAAATGTAAGAGGATAATATGCAAATAGATTATTGTGATATTCACAATATCTCTATCAATGTTTACAATCTAGAACTAGGTTCGTGGAATTGGTATGAGATATTCTTGAGGTTTGCAAAGTTCAAGGGGAGTAAAATCCCAAGTTATAACCCGTTGGTGATCCTCAAATCACTCATATTGTACTCTTTTGCCTTTATGAGTTTTCCATGATGGTTTCTCATATAAGGTTTTTAACGAGACAATATAAATACAAGTGCGGATATATGCCATATTGGTTTCTCCTTATATTTTTCCCACTGGGTTTTAAAGGAGTTTTCGATGGTATATTATTATAAGGTTTCTCCTCAATTTTTCCCACGTGGTTTTTGGAGGAGTTTTTAGTTTGCAATATACATATGACGAATTGATCAAGGGGGAGTGTTGAGAAATAAAAACATGTAATCAATTGTATGGGAGGGATACCTCCCAGGAGGTGTCTGTTGGGGAAGAGGTGTCTCTCCAACACACCCCTTCACCATGTATATAAGTGGGTCTCCCACATTGCAATGGAACTAAGAGAATCAGTTGTGTCTCTCCTTTGTCTTCTTTACTTTGATACTACAATAATTTCTTCACTACAATAGCAATTCACACTGGTAATGTACGCCAAATAGTCGGGGAATTTTGATGATTTGCAACAATTTAATTGGGCACTTGATGATGGATAAATTGCGTATGCACATGCAACCACGTGAGGTCATTATGAGCATCACTCGTCCCCTAACGATTCATGCTACTCTAATACAATGTTGCCGTATAAACTCCCCTGGGCAGCGTACACCAGCTGGTATAGCGCTCATATTTGCCTCTGCGCGCTGCAGTAAAGGCCCACATGGCAGCCGCATGCATTCAAACGTCTGGCGCATCGAGAGGAATTCATTGCACGGTAGTGCCAACTAAGGTTATCAGAATCGCGGTTCTATTGTACGATTCTATGACTTTACGATCCAAACTAACTTCTTTAATTCTACGATTTTGGTCTCTAGAATCTACATTTCTACGATCCTGACAATGAAGATTCATTTGCGATCCTATAATTGGAGCTCCGATCCGGTTCAGAATTACGATTCTGACAACTTTAGTGCCAATGGCTAGCTGCACTAGGCGGGAGCGAGATGCACGTTGATCACACTTCAGTCACAACGGCTATGTGGGCGACACTTCTCTCTGTCTTTTCCATTCTCCATTCTCCATTCTTCCCAGCTTAGCCGAGCTTGAAAGCATGTGTTCGTCCATGTCCCAGAGTTGTTCCACACCACCTCCATCACACCACACGGCCAATCAGATACCTCCACTCCCTCTCATCCGTTGCCCCAAATGCAACGCCAGCTACATGCTCTGGTTTGTCTCCGGGACTGAACAAAACCAAGGGAGGCACTTTTACAAGTGTGCGAATGGCATGTGGTAAGTTTTTCTAAATCCTTTCATTCCTTCTTGTCCACCCCGTGCCAATCTTTTTTCCCTCTGCAGCACGGAGGGTCCAACTTTTGGAAGTGGGAGAACAAGTACATGCAGTACTTCAGCGCGCGGCGGGGACATCTGATTTCGCACACGTCTGTCCATCGCCATGTCGCACTTCTCGAGCAGAACCAGTCATTGTTGAAGAACATTTTCATGTTGCGCCTCGCGAACTTGCTGGTCATGGTCGCTATCTTCCTCCACAAGTTCTGAAGCATCATTCCCTCTGCGTAGGAGTGTCGTAGTCATATATGTGTTCATCTTCTTCTGCTCAGTGCACTGCATGCACCCCGCGCACCGCCATGGCCATGAGCTGCCTCCTCGGAACTCTGTAGTTTATCTCCTTTGTGTAGGGACTGCTGTTTCTTTTTCATATGTTTTACTTTTGCTAGCCGAACTGCATGTATCACCCATTATGTTTAGCTTGCTCATGCAGGCTGCGAGCTGGTTTATCAATAAATTAACTAGACACCGTTGTGAGCTCGCGCCCTACCGTAATTAATCTATCCCTAATCCGAAAAAAGATGTAAACACATCGAAGGCAAATGTGCATACACCAAACAGCAGGTTGGCATGAATTACTGGTGACCATCCAAAGAAAGTCATTGCCCAGTCGTCGCCCGCCATTCACTTTAATGCACCAATAAAAGAGGGCACTTCGCACCATCAATACTCCCAATTCCCATGCACCGAATAATGACACCCAACATGAATCGATTACTTCAATTAACACGTACCGTGCCGCCACCCAGGCGACTCGGGGGAAACCCTAGCCGCACCGCCAGCCGCCCCTCGAATCCGCTCCCCCCTGCGTCGCTGCCGTCGGAGGGGACGCCGGCGAAGTCCGCGTGTCTCCAAGGATGGTGGCGGCGGGGCGTTCTTGCTCCTGTGGCGTCGAGATGCAGGGCCATGGCCTCCCAACATCGTGGGGCGGGTTCCGCTGCAGGGGCCTTCTTCTCTCGCGGCGGCGCCTTCCCTCTCTGGTCGGCAATCCTGTCCCCGGCCGCGTCCTTCCCTCCGCAGCTACGCGCACGAGAGCGGAGGGTTTTGGCCTTGGGGGCCATGATGGAGAGATCCAGCGTGTGGGCGCACTACCCGTGTGTGCTGCGTCTTCCTCTGGCGCGTGCGCACGGGCCGGCTGTGGGCGTGCATGGTGCGCCTCCTTTCTCCGGCGTGTGCGCTGATGGCCGTGGTCGTGCGCCGATGGATGCTCTGTGCACTGGTGCTGCAGGCGAGCCCAATCTGGGCTCACGCGGGCCTGCAGCCGCTCTGCTTGGTGGTGGTGCGGATCTCCTCTTCCTCGACGGCGTGTTGGCCTGCACGCGGTGGATCTGGCCGTCGCTGTTGCGGCCCGGTAGGCGTGGACCCACGTTTTCCGGTGTCCAGCTTGCCGGCGCTCCCATAGCGGCTTCGACCCCGGCGTCCCACAAGCTGCGTTCTTTCCGACTTTTTGGGCTCGTTGATGTTTTGGCGGCTCCAACCCTAGCGCTCTTGAAGCTGCGCTCTTTTCCAGCTTCTTGGGCTTGTCGGGCGTCGGCATTTTGGCAGCTTCAGTCTTGTCGGTCTAGATCTGCGTATCTCCATATCTTGGCTCGTCGTCGTGTCGGCTGTTGTCGCCTCCCGTGTGCTGGTTCTCTACGCCTTGTCGCCGTCTCTTCATCCCCGACCGCCACACCTTGCGTCGCCCCTCCTTCACCAGAACCTATGCTCGCGCTTCCGGCGCTCCCATTGCCACTTCGACAGTGGGCATGGCTCCCCTTGCAGCGATGGCGGCCCCAGCTTACGACATGTTCTCATCTTTGGATTGTATCCTGATGGCCATGGGATTGTTCGGACATTGGCCAGGGGAAAATCCCTGCATAGCTTGCTGATGCTGGCCGCGGCGACACCTGCTCGAGCTCCGGGGGAAACCCCAGTTCCAGTTCCTTGGACCGGACGACGACGACGTCATGACGTCGTTCTCCTTCATGAAGGCGTCGTCTTGCTTGCTCGTGGCGTGTTTGGCACTGGATTCTGAGTTTTAGGACATCATCTTGGTTAGGGCTGTTTCGCTTGGATGGGGTAGTTTAGCGCTTTTTGTAGCTTCTATTTGGGCCGAGCAACCCATGTCTTTCTGCTCCGGACACCATGTGTACGCCATGTTTGGTTCTGTCATGCGATGTACCCCTCCCCCTATGTTCACATTTCAACTTCTTCTATCAATGAAAAGATGCGCAAACTTTGCGTATTCGCGAAAAAAAAGAACACGCACTGCAGTGGAGCAGATGACGCCAGCCCCCGTGATGGCCCACTCGAGCGAGGGTATAGCAGGTGTATTCCCATTTCGTGAGTAATTAACACTGCAATATTGCGCGTGGGGGGCGAGAGGCTCTATTAGCTACCGATCACGATGCGCTCGTGGACGCGTGGCCGCATGTCCTCAAAATCCGTGTCCACTTGATGATCGGCTACAATCTACATACAGGCTTTAGATGATTTGTCTCATGCATACATACAGACCTATAGAAGTAGTTGTAATCAACCACGAACCCGATTCTGCTGGCCCACCGAAGAGTCAAGTAAGCAATACACATTTCCGAGCTATAGAACATGAATTCCGAGCTTAAGATTTTTGTACTTCTATAAAACCTAGGTGCGCTCCTCTGAATTCTGAACCACTCAGGATTGTATCTTTTCTTTTTTAGTTTCTTGCATGCATGACACAAACAAATCAACAAGATACTTCAAAACTACTCCCTCTTAGTGTCAAAAACACGTCTTACATTATGAGACAGAGTAGTAGTATTCAGCACCGGTTACTTCATTAACTTCACAAGAAATAAACCAGATATACTCTGGTACTCTGCTATTCCTTAAACATGCATATCCAGTGATCTACTAGAGATTACTCGTGATAATTGGATTACATCGTCCGATCTATACTACTACTAAACTAGTACAATTGACAGCAGCGGAGCGGAGCCACCAGAGACGAGAAATTCTGCAAGTCAATAGTCTCCCCAGATTAGCTTGCGGAAGTAGGTACTCTCAGAGCCACCATACGAGCGCCGCGGCCGCGAGGGTGGCGGCGCCCGAAACCCTCCAGACGACGCGCGGTTCAGCCGCTGCGCTGTGTCGGTGCGACCACGGCCACATTGTCCCCCCGCCGCCGCCACTCCATCCGGACCCACCTCTTCTCCCGTAACCTCCTCCACCTCTCCCGCCGCCGCCACCGCCGCCGTGGCCTCCACCACCGCCTCCTCCGCGGCAGTACGCGCCATGGATATGCCCGGCCAGGCAGAGCAGCACCAGCAGCAGGGCGCAGAGCCGCCTCGCCTGGTTCCCTCTCATGGCGGTCTCCTGTCTCTGGCTACACGGACGTATGTACGGCCGATCCCTCGCTGTCGTTGTGCAGATGTGGATCGAGGCCCCTCCTCTCGCTGTCGATGTCTGCGCTTCCGGCCGGCACGGTGGCTGCGCCTTATATGAAGGAGGTGAGACCGTGAGAGGGCCGGGCGGGAAGGTGGCGGGAAACTGCGACCCCTACTTCTTCGCGGATTGGGGCTTGGCCTGTTCGTGCTATGTTCGCTCCTACCCTAGCCCGGACTCGATCCACGCGTACAGCGATAATAATACGCGCTGCTTGATTTACCAATTTTCCGGTGAATCCTAGTCGTCGGCCCCCTCAATCGCCTTAAGCCCTTAAGCCCTTAAGGTGTCGGCCGAGTTAGCCTACGCGCGGTGCGTTCGTTTGTTAGCTTTTCCTTTTGATCATTCCTGTGTTTATCTAAAAATATCATTCACGTGTCTTCTTTGTTTGTTTTATTTTACTGTATTATTCTTTCAGAGGCTTTATCATGGTTTTATGTGATTTTGGGGTTTTCCAGGTTTTCTATTATCTTTACCTTGTTCCTTTTATAGCAAGTTTTAATACACATTGAAGAACTTTTTAATACACCATGAACACTTCTGTAATATACAATAAATTTATTTTTATACGCACTAAACGCTTTTTCATAAAATACATTGAGCATTTAGTTATGCAAGGTGAATTTTTTTATAGTGAAAAATTATTTAAATTTTAAAAAAATTAAACACACCCACACACTGAACATTTTTCAATACACGATGGACATTTTATTAATACTAGGAAAAATGCCCGTGCGTTGCACCGGGAGAAAAAAACACTTCACATGCGTCTAATCCAATATTTATGGCTCAAGAACCTCTTCACACCAGCCCACGTTCTTTATACGTGGCAATCCACCCATGCCGCCGCATATGCCCTTGCGTTGCAACGGGAGACAAAAAAAATATGGCTAACCAAATAAGTATGACTCAATATCCCAATATATGACAGTACTCTATTTTAACATAGTGGTTCATCATGTTGCCATTTTTTTTCCTCACCCTAGGTGATGATGGTCGCGATGTTCACATGATCACAATGCACTCGACGTGGTAAATCCCAATGCTATGAGTTTGCCAGTGCATGCCACACTTGTCACTATGTTGCACAAGGGAACATTTAAAACTTTAAAAACAAATCTCATTGACCACCAACTACTCCCAACGCCAAGACATATAAAGACTTTCGAAAAACTAATCAAATCCTAGACATAAAATACTTTTGAATCAGTGAACAATTTTTCGAATGGACAAACATTTTTTTTTTGAAAATTTTGTTTTTCTCAAAAAAATCATGAACATTAGTATTGTTCACATTTTTTTTGAATGTATGAACCGGTTTCATATTCATTAATATTTTTTGACTCAACAAACATTTTTTGAATCTATGAACTTTTTTTAAATTGGGGAACAAAAGTAAAAAAACAAATATTTATTATTATTATTGTGAACATTTTCTAAAACTTTATGGACATTTTTTTCAGATTCCCGAATGTTTTGAATACACGATAATTTTTTCAAAATCATGAACATGATTTTATTTCTGGACCATTTTTTAGAAATTGTGATTTTTTTTATAATTTTGCAAAACCACCAACATTTTTTGAATCTGCAAACTTTTTATGATTTTCTAAACATTTTTGAATTCACATATATTTTATGTTTTTATCAAACTTATTTTTTTGGAAACTCAAAACTTTTAGAATATTAAAATCCGGAATTAATTTAAAGAAGAAAGAAAACAGAATGAGAAAAGAAAAGACAAAAAAGTAAAATGAGAAAAAACAGGGGAGTGAAGCCCCGCACATGGGCCGGCCCATGAACATGCATCTTATCCAATATTTATGGCTCAAGAACCTCTTCACACCAGCCCACGTTCTTTATGTATATGTGGCAATCCACCCATGTCGCCGCATATGCCCGTGCGTTGCAACGGGAGACAAAAAAAATTATGGCTAACCAAATAAGTATGACTCAATATCCCGATATATGACAATACTCTATTTTAACATAGTGGTTCACCATGTTGCCATTTTTTTTTCTCACCCTAGGTGATGATGGTCGCGATGTTCACATGATCACAATGCACTCGACGTGGTAAATCCCAATGCTATGAGTTTGCCAGTGCATGCCACACTTGTCACTATGTTGCACAAGGGAACGTTTAAAATTTTAAAAACAAATCTCATTGACCACCAATTACTCCCAACGCCAAGACATATAAAGACTTTCGAAAAACTAATCAAATCCTAGACATAAAATACTTTTGAATCAGTGAATAGTTTTTCGAATGGACAAACATTTTCTTTGAAAATTTTGTTTTTCTCAAAAAAATCATGAACATTAGTATTGTTCACAATTTTTTGGAATGCATGAACCGGTTTCATATTCATTAATATTTTTTGACTCAACAAACATTTTTTGAATCTATGAACTTTTTTTAAATTGGGGAACAAAACTAAAAAAACAAATATTTATTATTATTATTGTGAACATTTTCTAAAACTTTATGGACATTTTTTTTCAGATTCCCGAATGTTTTGAATACACGATCATTTTTTCAAAATCATGAACATGATTTTATTTCTGGACCATTTTTTACAAATTGTGATTTTTTTTATAATTTTGCAAAACCACCAACATATTTTGAATCTACAAACTTTTTATGATTTTCTAAACATTTTTGAATTCACATATATTTTATGTTTTTTATCAAACTTATTTTTAAAAAACTCAAAATTTTTAAAATATTAAAATCCGGAATTAATTTAAAGAAGAAAGAAAACAGAATGAGAAAAGAAAAGACAAAAAAGTAAAATGAGAAAAAACAGGGGAGTGAAGCCCCGCACATGGGCCGGCCCATGAACATGCGTCTAATCCAATATTTATGGCTCAAGAACCTCTTCACACCAGCCCACGTTCTTTATGTATACGTGGCAATCCACCCATGTCGCCGCATATGCCCGTGCGTTGCAACAGGAGACAAAAAAAATTATGGCTAACCAAATAAGTATGACTCAATATCTCGATATATGACAATACTCTATTTTAACATAGTGGTTCACCATGTTGCCATTTTTTTTTCTCACCCTAGGTGATGATGGTCGCGATGTTCACATGATCACAATGCACTCGATCTGGTAAATCCCAATGCTATGAGTTTGCCAGTGCATGCCACACTTGTCACTATGTTGCACAAGGGAACGTTTAAAATTTTAAAAACAAATCTCATTGACCACCAACTACTCCCAACGCCAAGACATATAAAGACTTTCGAAAAACTAATCAAATCCTAGACATAAAATACTTTTGAATCAGTGAACAGTTTTTCGAATGGACAAACATTTTTTTTTGAAAATTTTGTTTTTCTCAAAAAAATCATGAACATTAGTATTGTTCACAATTTTTTTGAATGCATGAACCGGTTTCATATTCATTAATATTTTTTGACTCAACAAACATTTTTTGAATCTATGAACTTTTTAAAATTGGGGAACAAAACTAAAAAAACAAATATTTATTATTATTATTGTGAACATTTTCTAAAACTTTATGGACATTTTTTTTCAGATTCCCGAATGTTTTGAATACACGATCATTTTTTCAAAATCATGAACATGATTTTATTTCTGGACCATTTTTTACAAATTGTGATTTTTTTTATAATTTTGCAAAACAACCAACATTTTTTGAATCTACAAACATTTTATGATTTTCTAAACATTTTTGAATTCACATATATTTTATGTTTTTTATCAAACTTATTTTTTAAAAAACTCAAAACTTTTAAAATATTAAAATCCGGAATTAATTTAAAGAAGAAAGAAAACAGAATGAGAAAAGAAAAGACAAAAAAGTAAAATGAGAAAAAACAGGGGAGTGAAGCCCCGCATATGGGCCGGCCCATGAACATGCGTGAGAACATGATTTTATTTCTGGACCATTTTTTACAAATTGTGTTTTTTTTATAATTTTGCAAAACAACCAACATTTTTTGAGTCTACAAACTTTTTATGATTTTCTAAACATTTTTTAATTCACATATATTTTATGTTTTTTATCAAACTTATTTTTTAAAAAACTCAAAACTTTTAAAATATTAAAATCCGGAATTAATTTAAAAAAGAAAGAAAACAGAATGAGAAAAGAAAAGACAAAAAAGTAAAATGAGAAAAAACAGGGGAGTGAAGCCCCGCACATGGGCCGGCCCATGAACATGCGTGAGAAAAGAAAGATAACAATTGTGGAAGTTGGGGATCAAACCCTGGTCTCACCGCTAGAAGAGCGATCAGCCAACCACTCTGCTAGCAGTCGTCCTGTGTCATCTAGTTGTTGCGCCCTTTAATAACACAACAAAAGAGGCGTTGATTTTTGGTCCGAAAAATCGACTCGTTTTTTCACTTACGGGTGGCATTGGTGGGTAATTTTAACCAACTTGAAGGGTAATTTTAATGACGGACGACCAGAAGCGATAGCCGCTTTATTAGTAGGTAAAGAGTAGGTAAAGATACGCCAAACTATCGTAAAACACAGACTGAACAATTTCTAATTTTGTTTTTATTTTTAATAGGTGTTCAAATATTTAGGTTCATAATAAAACCAGGGTTTCCTTTTGGAGAAAAACAAACTAAAAATCAAATAGGAAAACAAGAAACCTCTCGCACCAGGCATAGCTTCCACTAGTTGATCTCAAAAAGAAGATCTCCCGAAAAGAAAAAAGTTGACGCCCTTTAGATCTTCAATTTTCCCCGAGCAATACATCCACCAGTGCGATTATTGTGAGTTGTGCATGACTTGGGCACATGATGGTCGGCATGTCGTCTGACATTCTGGTCTGCGTTCTGGACACTTGACCCCAACTTAGCCCTGGAGCTCATATACATCGCGCTTAGGCCTTGTACAATGAAAGATGCTTAGAGGGGTGCTTAGAAAAATAAACCGAGATTTTCTGAAGCACCGGTGCCTATTTCTACAGAAGAAACGCTTAGTTAAGCGTCTACCCAGTACAAAGAAGTATCGATGCTTAAGGAAAGTCTGGTTTATTTCTCTAAGCACCTCCCCTAAGCACCTCTCATTGTATAAGGCCTTAAGGCGCAAGAGCTATGTCTTTCCAACAGCCAGACCAAGTACCGTCTCAAATTAAGTGATCGTTAGGATGGGTCGGACAACTAATTTTACATAGAATCCCTCCAAACAAAAATAACACAATCAGCCCCCATGCTGTTTCCCTTCCCAGCGATGGGATTCACCGCCACCTCCATCAAGCTGCACTCATCGTGGACCTGAAAACGCAACTCTATGCAGGTCGTCGGAGCCGCTGCTACCATGGTCCAGTTGGGGAAGGAGAATTTGAGGGTCTGTATGCCTTCCTGTCGTGGAGGTAGTGCAAGCCCTGTGCAAGTGGCAGTAATCAATGATGACACCGAGGCCGATCAGTGCTTGGTGGACGAGACCATGCCCGTGACATCGTACACCTACCAGGAACTGGAGGGCATGATGCACTGCTTTCGAGACCCGTTGGCCCGTGGCACGTTAGGCACAATGCTCAAAGGGGTGCTGCACAACGGTAAGAAGGTTATTGCAAGTGGCTGGAGAATATTGTGGAGGACGGCAAGCCGAAGTTCTAAAGAGAGTGTGCGTCATCGGGTGGACGAGCCACTGTAACCTGGTTCGCCTCGTCGACTTCTTTCATGAGGGCGCGAATCGCCTCCTCATCCACGAGTTAATGATCAAAGGCTTTGTGACAGACCTGCTTTCTAAGGGCGGCGCCTCCTACGCACCAGTGTTGCCTGACTGTCTAGGAGTTGCGCTCGACGTGGCGCGGGGTCTGCACTACCTCCATGACAGCGATAAGTGTGTGGCAGGCGGCGGCAAGGCAGGTGCTGTAGCAAGGCACTTAACGACATGTACTTTGAGGCAGTGGAGGTGTAGCGGCTCCTGAAGAAGGTTTTCTCATGAGGCCAACGCGTCAGCGCTGTGCATGCCAGGAGATAGCGTTGGCGGCGCTGCTATGCTCTTGATGCCTTCCTAGGGAAGGATTTTATCAAAAAAGGCAATAGCGTGGGTCTGTTTTTGCTTCTCCCGTTTCTACACCTCCTCTAACGCCATCTCACCGAAATGTTATGCACCGTCATAAAAAAGCAGGACCTATATATCAGAAAATTCATAAAAATGCTCTAAGCTACCGATCCTGCAAAAAGTTTACCGTAGACAAGGTGTCTTTTGCCATGAAAGCGTAGGAATGTAATTCCTGTAAACCTAGTGTTGAATATGGTGGTTTTGTGCAATTAACTTATGTCAACTTTGAAAATGACATCTTTCAACCCTCTCTTTTGTCCAACTTTTTACCAGTGGCGGAACCTGCCAAAGAAACCTGTTAGAGACTTCATGAGCCTTCAAAATCGATTTCGAAAAAAGAAAAAAAAATCATAATCATTTACTTTTCAAAGAATCCTTGATGAATGGTTGTGAATAACAGACCTTTTAAATTCCTTCAGATTGATTCCCAATTGTTGAATTGTGTAATCCCCCATTATGGAGTTTGGTAACCAACTTAAAGCATTTTTATTGTGATTCAGTTCATGACCATCATAGGTTGAAACATGAAAGTACTCTTCAGTTATTGATAAACAGTTTGTTGGACTTCTTTCGGTTATGGGTCGTATGTAACGGTGTAATTTTTCAGAAGCATGGAACCACTTAGCACAAATTAGTTGTCACAAATTCCAAAAATCTCAAAGGAACAAAATCGGCCTCCTTTGGTTCATAGGATAAAATTTTTATAGGAATAGAAAAACCATAGAAAGTGAGATGACATGCATCTCAATTCCTATAGAGGAATAGATGTCATTTGGTGTATAGGATAAGATTTTTTTCATTGAGTCTAGGCTAATGTTTTTTTTTCCTCCAAAACGTGAAGGATTGATTTCTATCCTACATAGAAATATGAATCCATTCCTACAAAGCAAAGGGCTTCAAAGAAATTTTTCCTTTGCAAATTCTAACCTATAGAATTCCTACAAAAATCCTATAAACCAGAGGCCCGAAATTCTGCTCCGTGAAGACTATGTTCCGATTTTCCACCACTGGGGGGTGTGGCTCTGTGAACTATTTACAAGCCTGTATTAATAAATAAATAAACATCTGACATGAATCCAGCCACGTTCTAAATTATACAAATTTACAAATTCCGTATTTCACTCGTCGCCAGCGATCGATCATGCTTGCGTAAGTATGCTCAGGGCCACCAGCGCCGCGGCAGCAGCGGAGAACCAGACGACGCGGCCACGCGGCTCGCCCGCGGCGCGGCGTCCGTCCGACCCCGTCGCAGTCGTGTTCCGGCCGCCGTAGCCCCTTGTTGGCACGTAACTACCGCCAGCCCCTCGCATGTAACTGCCTCCACCACCGCCGCCAGCCCCTGGCACGGCAGTGCCTCCCCCGCCAGTGCTTCCTCCATCGCTGCTGCCTCCGCCCCCTATCCTTCCACCACGGCCTCCACCTCCGGCTCGGGACGCCCCTCCTTGGAACTGCGAGGCCACGCAGAGCAGCACCAGCAGCAGTGCGCAGACCAGCCTCGCGTTGCCTCTTAGTCTCATGGCCATGGCCTCTCTCTCGTCCAGTCGTCTTCCCTTTCTCTTCCGTTTGGTTTGGTGCGATAAGGCATCGCGGCCTTGGACCATATGTACATGGAGGATGAGGAAGAAGGCAGGAATGCGTAAGCTGCAGATTGTATTGGACCTTGAGGCCAAGGAAGAAGGAGAGGCGGGAAAGCGTCAACGGGCGATTGTGGTGGGGCTCTGCTCGCCATAGACGCACATGTCGATCGGCGGCTACAGCGGCTACACCACAGTCAAAGACGTGTTATTATATGTCATTATCTGCGTGTGTGTGGCCAACCGCACAGATAGTGCAAAAATAAAAAATGATGTAGTACATGCATTGCAATGTGGTGCCGCTGGCGCCCGCGCGGTGGCAAGCGGTCCACAAGTTCTGACTTCTGACGGCGTCCGGCTTCATCAGGCTTTATATAATGGAAGGTGTTTAGGGAAGATGCTTACAGAAATAAATTAGGTTTTTTTTAAGCACTGATGCTTATTTATACATGATAGACGTTTAACTAAGCGTTTCTTCTGTAGAAATAAGCACCATGTTTCAGAAAAACTCGATATAGTTTTGCAAGCACCTCTCTAAGCATCTTTCATTGTACAAGGCCTTAGCGTGAAGCGAAGTGCTCAGCCATGTGGATGATATGGTTTGACCCATAAGAAAACAACATCACTGAATTTATCTTGATTTTTAAGTTGCTACTATGTTTCTTAATCATTGGGTTTTATATATAGGAATTGAGAACCGTAGTTACAAATTGCTCTAAAGATTCAGGAGAAATGAACAAGATCGAATGGGTATTTTTCTACGAAGGGTTAGAGAGACTTGATCCGATCGGACAGGTTTTATGTAGTACTAGAGCACGTTCCAGGCTCCAGCAATAACGTGTAGTACGTGCTCTGAACTGAAATGTCAACACACTATTCGAATTTCCCTGCAGATTCTTCGCCAATCATTCTGCGCAACTTGTGTAAAATTTTAATCGGAATGCTAGTACGAGGGAGAAACAATTTGTTATCACCAAATGGGGGTGATATATATGCCATTATCCTTGTCAGAGCTATGGTAATACTAGCATATCCCGTGTGGCGGCATGACGCGCCCGTCGATACAGTTTGACTAGATGGATTGTGTTCAGTTTTCATAATAAATGTTACTACTTTAAGATGTAAGATACTCAGATTATTGCATGTACAATTGTGGATATAAGAAAACAAGATGGAAAGAAACAAATTTATTTTCGTCATGCTTTTTTTTATACAAAGGTGAATTTTATTGGCTCAAACTGAAGCATCAAAAGAATAGAAAACACATTAAGCACACACCTAGCCTCTTCATAGTTAGGATGCACACAATCAACATCAACACACAATCAAAAACACGCCAACAACTAGGAAAATCATACAAGACCAAAGCTATGTTATCTGTAGGCGAGGAAAAAAGAAAATAGCCCTAAAACGATCAGATCTACGATTGGCAAACTACATCAATGACCATATCCGCACCAACCACCTTATAAAACCAAATGGACAACGAGGTTCTTCAACAGCAACACCTCCAGGAAGGGAGTGACGCTCAAGCGCCGTCGTCACCGGATCCAACGACCAAGGCCAGAATCTATGCTTTCAGCCTGAAGAAATAGTCTGAGCATCTCCGAGCAATGCCTTCAACAAGATAACAATGTAAAAAATCGTCATTGTCAGGTATAACCAACTCGGTTCAGACCTGGCTTTCACCCGGGAGCTCGAGACCGGGTGCATGAGTAGCACCACCATCACAATCACTTGTGTTGTCATCACTACTTTCGAGGATCACATCAACTAAATGTGATATGCAACCTCCACCGCTGCACAACCATCCCTCCACGTTAAGCCGTCATCTTTAGTTTGCATCTCATCGCCGAAGTCAACCACCGGATCTAGAGAGATGAACCTCCTGAAGATCTTTCAGTGCCAACCGCTGTCGTGGAGCCGCAGGAGGTCGCTGCAGTACAGTCTGCAACCACCACCACCTGGCCGATCAGATCCGCATCACCACCATCAAGCCCCCTAAATCTCACAACCACGTCGACTCGCCGACATGCCCTGTTCCGATTAGGTGAACTAGCAGGAGGGGCCTATGGCCTAAGGTTGATGACTGTAGCCCTCTTGCCATCCATGGACTGCATGCATGAAGGAGCCGAAGTTGACAATCCAGCCGCTGCATGCCCCGGCCAGTGAGAAGCAGGAAAGCTTCGTTGTCGCGTCGTTGGCTCTAGGCGAGGGGGCGCAAGAGGTTGAGCAGCTCGCGACAGTGAAGACAACCATAGGCAACAAGACACACAAGAGCGGCCAGCCTGCCAGAGGCCACCACTGAGGGGGGAGTATACGACCCGCCACTGAGCTTCAAGTCCACCAGAACTATACATTACTTCATGCCTTTCGATGGCCTCACCATCGCTGGCACCAACTAGACTTTGCTCGTCGACGCCATCCAGTGGTGGAGAGGGGAGAGGAGGAACCGGTGGAGGCCCTTAGTCACCGGACTGGAGCGCCCTGGTGTGACTCACTGGAGTCGCACGGGAGTGAGATCAACTTTTTCCATGAGATTGCCCCGGTGCCTAGGCAATTCATGTTGCATGTTGCATGTTAGTAAACCGGGAAATACATGAACAACATATCCACCAAAGATTGACTGTGTACGAGACATAGCTGCCTCCAGGGTCGCTCCCGAGCAACTCTGGAGGTGCTGCCGTCGTCACCCAACAAGCCCAGCCTAAGCCACCAGCCCACCCTCCCCCGCGCGCGCTGTAGGAGGCCAACTCTCGGTCCCTGCTGGTCCCTCTCTCCCCGGCTGTAGCCTCTCCTCCAACGAGAGTCTCACCATGAAGAGCTCGCAAGTCTTCTTGCATTAGCCACACCTAATTACAAATGACCTTGGTCTCTCCATACTCGTCATTTACATTCAAACTGCACACCCCCTTGTTCAACTCTTACTCCAAAAGCACGACCATGACCATTCATCACTCAAGTCATCGACACCCTCGTTGATGTACGTGTTGAAAGAAGAAATTCTATTATCTGTCAAATGAAATGAAGTTTTTGCACTCCTATATAACATAGTTTCATTTATGCCATCCCTCAAATGATTAAGATAAATGAAATGTTGTAAGTTTGTCAGGGTTTGTAGCTTATGGATAACAATCAGGCCATGAAATTTTCAGTAGATTTCTTTTGTCGACAAAACAAACATTACCAGTCTGGGTTACATAATGCATACACTGTTTAGAAGTCGGTAAATCAGAGCAAATGGTTGTTCTTGCATGTACATTGATCAGGCGGAATGCACTTCAGACAATGACAATAAAATTCACCTAATGTGGACAATACAGACAAACATTTATTACAATCAAATTACAAACATTATACAAATACTTCGATCCTACTACAGGGTGTTGACAAGTGTTCTTCGTCATGTATCACTCATCATGCATATTGGAATTGTGTACATATAATTTCCTGGGCATGCCCTCTCGTGACTACTCCCGCGAAGGGTGAGCCCGCGCGGCGGTGCACACTCCATCTCCCTGCTCCGGCCGGCCCTGCACTACCCTTTGCCGGATCCTGGGCCCCCTCCGTGCCCTCCCTCGTCTCCCCCCGGAGCCCTGCTTTGCCGTGCCCCCGTCTTCCCTGTGACATGGATCCTCACCCAAGCTCCCGGCCCCCGTTGGCTGCGGCGACACGTGATCTGTCTGTGCTGGGTGTGGGTCTTGGCCTAGCTCCAGTGACCCCCCTCGACATCCACGGTGGTGCCCCACATCGATGCGACCCTTCCCCCAGCCTTGGCCTTGCCAGTCCCAGCCCCTCCCTTCGATGTCTTGCCCACCGCATCGTGGGGGCTGTATGGTGGAGGGCCACATGGAGGTGGTTCTAGAGTCGCCGCGAGGGGGAACGGCCATTGCTTGTTGTGGCCTAAATCCGGTGACGGCTAGCGTGCACATGCTCGGATCCGGTGGATTGTCCTTGGAATCCACGAGTGGTTGTTGTGGAGCTCCGCAACAGGCTCCCATGGTGGGATCTTTGACAGCGTCGGTCGCATCCCCGGCTTCCACCCCCGCCATGCTGGAAGCAACTGCCTTGGCCTCCGGCAAGGCTGACTAGGCCGTTGTTCGTCGTCTGGATCGTGCCTGCCATCTACAAAAAGACCGCGACGAAGGCCGCTCCAGTGCCTACCAACGCTTGTCCCCTACATCCGATTCAAGGGGAGCTGGATGCTGCTGCCACAACCCCAACGCTCTCTACTCCCGGCGAGCTATTGGCCCCTCTAGCGCCGGCCATTGCTTCCCGGGTGTCGCTTCCCCGCGTGGCTTCGTTGCATCGGACGACGTGCCTCCCTCACATCCAGGTTGGGGTGATTAGCGTGGTGGCTTCGTTCGGGATGCAACACATGTTGTTCCTGTGTGCGGTGAGCCCACACCTTCTAGTGATCTTCTGGATGGCTGGCACCTTGTAACGGGGCACTGTTCCCCGCCTCTCATGCCCTTCTGTGGTTCCGCGTCCATCGCACGGCCAGCTTCACCGGCATGGCCGAGAGACCGTTCCTTTCGGTGCCTTTCCAAGGGTCATCGTGCTCGCCAGTGTTGGGACCCTTTCTGGTGCATGGATTTCCTCCGATTCGGCCACAATGCATGTTTCTGTCATGCACAAGACCACACCGATCAGACTACGATGCCACGACATGCTCCTCCACCATCCATCCTACTGCCTGCATCATATGTCGATGCACCCCCGGTGTTGAAATATGCCCTAGAGGCAATAATAAAATGGTTATTATTATATTTCCTTGTTCATGATGATTGTCTATTGTTCATGCTATAATTGTGTTATCCGGAAATCGTAATACATGTGTGAATACATAGACCACAACATATCCCTAGTGAGCCTCTAGTTGACTAGCTAGTTGATCAATAGATGGTTACGGTTTCCTGACCATGGACATTGGATGTCATTGATAACAGGATCACATCATTAGGAGAATGATGTGATGGACAAGACCCAATCCTAAGCATAGCTCAAGATCGTGTAGTTCGTCTGCTAAAGCTTTTCTTATGTCAAGTATCTTTTCCTTAGACCATGAGATTGTGCAACTCCCGGATACTATAAGAATACTTTGGGTGTGCCAAACGTCACAACGTAACTGGGTGACTATAAAGGTGCACTACGGGTATCTCCAAAAGTGTCTGTTGGGTTGGCGCGAATCGAGACTGGGATTTGTCACTCCGTATGACGGAGAGGTATCTCTGGGCCCACTCGGTAAGACATCATCGTAATAAGCTCAATGTGACTAAGGGTTGGTCACGGGATGATGTGTTACGGAACGAGTAAAGTGACTTGCCGGTAACGAGATTGAACGAGGTATTGGGATACCGACGATCGAATCTCGGGCAAGTAACGTACCGATTGACAAAGGGAATTGCATACGGGATTGCTTGAATCCTCGACATCGTGGTTCATCTGATGAGATCATCATGGAATATGTGGGAGCCAACATGGGTATCCAGATCCTGCTGTTGGTTATTGGCCGGAGAGTTGTCTCAGTCATGTCTGAATGGTTCCCGAACCCGTAGGGTCTACACACTTAAGGTTCAATGACGCTAGGGTTATTAGGAAGACTTGTATGTGATTACCGAATGTTGTTCAGAGTCCCGGATGAGATCCCGGACGTCACGAGGAGTTCCGGAATGGTCCGGAGGTGAAGATTTATATATAGGATGTTGTCATACGGTCACCGGAAAGGTTCAGGGGCATATCGGTATTGTACCGGGGCCACCGGAGGGGTTCCGGGGGTTCACCGGGAGGGGCCACCTCTCTCAGAGGGCCTCATGGGCCGTAGAGGAAAGGGAACCAGCCCCAAGTGGGCTGGGCGCATCCCCTCTTGGGCCCATGCGCCTAGGATTTGGGGGGGGGGACCCTAGAGGGGGCGCCCCCTTGCTTGGGGGTCAAGCCACCCCCCTTGGCCGCCGCCCCCTCTAGATCTCATCTAGAGGGGGCCGGCCCCCTTCCTCCTTCCCCTATAAATAGAGGGGCAAGGGTAGGGATGCACACCACATCCAAGGCGCAGCCCCTCCCCTCCCCAACACCTCTCCTCCTCCGTTAAGAGCTTGGCGAAGCCCTGCCGGAGTACTGCCGCTTCACCACCACCACGCCGTCGTGCTGCTGTTGGAGCTCTCTTCCTCAACCTCTCCCTCCTCCTTGCTGGATCAAGGCACGGGAGACGTTACCGCTCCATACGTGTGTTGAACGCGGAGGTGCCGTCCGTTCGGTGCTAGGATCTTCGGTGATTTGGATCACGTCGAGTACGACTCCTTCAACCCCGTTCTCTTGAACGCTTACGCTCACGATCTACAAGGATATGTAGATGCACTCCTCTCCCTCTTGTTGCTAGATGACTCCATAGATTGATTTTGGTGATGCCTAGAAAATTTTAAATTTGTGCTACGATCTCCAACAGTGGTATCAGAGCTAGGTCTATGTGTAGTTTCTATGCACGAGTAGAACACAAGTTGTTGTGGCCGTCGATTTTGTCAATTTACTTGCCGTTACTAGTCTTATCTTGATTCGACGGCGTCGTGGGATGAAGCGGCCCGGACCAACCTTACACGTACGCTTACGTGAGACTGGTTCCACCGACTGACATGCACTAGTTGCATAAGGTGGCTGGCGGGTGTCTGTCTCTCCCACTTTAGTCGAATCGGATTCGATGAAAAGAGTCCTTATGAAGGGTAAATAGAAATTGGCATATCACGTTGTGGTTTTGGCATAGGTAAGAAACGTTCTTGCTAGAAACCTATAGCAGCCACGTAAAACTTGCAACAACAATTAGAGGACGTCTAACTTGTTTTTGCAGCATGTGTCGTGTGATGTGATATGGCCAAAAGGATGTGATGAATGATATATGTGATGTATGAGATTGATCATGTTCTTGTAATAGGAATCACGACTTGCATGTCGATGAGTATGACAACCGGCAGGAGCCATAGGAGTTGTCTTAATTCATTTATGACCTGCGTGTCAACATAAACGTCATGTAATTACTTTACTTTATCGCTAACCGTTAGCCATGGTAGTAGAAGTAATAGTTGGCGAGACAACTTCATGAAGACACGATGATGGAGATGAAGGAGGTCATGGTGTCATACCGGTGACGATGATGATCATGGCGCCCCGAAGATGGAGATCAAAAGGAGCAAAATAATATTGGCCATATCATGTCACTATTTGATTGCATGTGATGCTTATCATGTTTTACATCTTATTTGCTTAGAATGAAGGTAGCATAAATAAGATGATCCCTCACAATAATTTCAAGAAAGTGTTCCCCCTAAATGTGCACCTTTGCTAAGGTCCGTTGTTCCGAAGCACCACGTGATGATCGGGTGTGATAGGTTCTAACGTTCGCATACAACGGGTGTAAGCCAGATTTACACACGCAATACACTTAGGTTGACTTGACGAGCCTAGCATGTACAGACATGGCCTCGGAACACGGAAGACCGAAAGGTCGAACATGAGTCGTATAGAAGATATGATCAACATGAAAATGTTCACCGATGATGACTAGTCCGTCTCACGTGATGATCGGAGACGGCCTAGTTGACTCGGATCATGTATCACTTAGATGACTAGAGGGATGTCTATCTGAGTGGGAGTTCATTAAATAATTTGATTAGATGAACTTAATTATCATGAACATAGTCTAAAATCTTTGCAATATGTCTTGTAGATCAAATGGCACACGCTAATGTTGCCCTCAACTTCAATGCGTTCCTAGAGAAAACCAAGCTGAAAGACGATGGCAGCAACTACACAGACTGGGTCCGTAACCTGAGGATTATCCTCATAGCTGCCAGGAAAGCATATGTCCTTGATGCACCGCTAGGTGAAGCACGTGTTTTCCTAGCAGAGCAAGACGTTATGAACGCTTGGCAGGCGCGTAGTGATGATTACTCCCTGGTTCAGTGCGGCATGCTTTACAGCTTAGAACCGGGCTCCAAAAGCGTTTTGAGCAACAGGGAGCATATCAGATGTTCCAAGAGCTGAAAATGGTTTTTCAAGCTCATGCCCGGGTCGAGAGATATGAAGTCTCCGACAAGTTCTACAGTTGTAAGATGGAGGAGAATAGTTCCGTCAGCACGCACATACTCAAAATGTCTGGGTTGCACAATCGCTTGTCTCAGCTGGGAGTTAATCTCCCGGATGATGCGGTCATTGAAAGAATCCTTCAGTCGCTCCCACCTAGCTACAAGAGCTTTGTGATGAACTTCAATATGCACGGGATGGAAAAGACCATTCTTGAGGTATATTCAATACTGAAATCAGCAGAGGTGGAAATCAAAAAGGAACATCAAGTGTTGATGGTGAATAAAACCACTAAGTTCAAGAAAGGCAAGGGTAAAAAGAACTTCAAGAAGGACGGCAAGGGAGTTGCTGCGCCCGATAAGCAAGCTGCAGGGAAGAAGCCAAAGAATGGACCCAAGCCTGAGAGTGAGTGCTTTTATTGCAAGGGAAACAGTCACTGGAAGCGGAACTGCCCCAAGTATTTAGCGGATAAGAAGGCCGGCAATACCAAAGGTATATGTGAGATACATGTTATTGATGTGTACCTAACCAGCGCTCGTAGTAGCTCCTGGGTATTTGATACCGGTGCAGTTGCTCATATTTGTAACTCAAAACAGGAACTGTGGAATAAACGGAGACTGGCGAAGGACGAGGTGACGATGCACATAGGGAATGGTTCCAAGGTCGATGTGATCGCCGTCGGCACGCTACCTCTATATTTACCTACGGGATTAGTTTTAAACCTCAATAATTGTTATTTAGTACCAGCTTTGAGCATGAACATTGTATCTGGATCTCGTTTAATGCGAGATAGCTACTCATTAAATCTGAGAATAATGGTTGTTCTATTTATATGAGAGACATGTTTTATGGTCATGCCTCGCTGGTCGATGGTTTATTCTTATTTAATCTCGAACATGATGTTACACCTATTCATAGTATGAATGCCAAAAGGTGTAAGGTTGATAATGATAGTCCCACATACTTGTGGCATTGCCGCCTTGGTCATATTGGTGTCAAACACATGAAGAAACTCCATGCAGATGGACTTTTGGAGTCTCTTGATTATGAATCATTTGACACGTGCGAACCATGCCTCATGGGCAAAATGACCAAGACTCTGTTCTCCGGAACAATGGAGCGAGCAACCAACTTATTGGAAATCATACATACCGATGTGTGCGGTCCAATGAGTGTTGAGGCTCGCGGAGGCTATCGTTATGTTCTCACCCTCACTGATGACTTGAGTAGATATGGGTATGTCTACTTAATGAAACACAAGTCTGAGACCTTTGAAAAGTTCAAGGAATTCCAGAATGAGGTTGAGAATAAACGTGACAGGAAAATCAAGTTCTTACGATCAAATCGTGGGGGAGAATATTTGAGTCACGAATTTGGCACGCACTTAAGGAAATGTGGAATAGTTTCACAACTCATGCCGCCTGGAACACCTCAGCGTAATGGTGTGTCCGAATGTCATAATCGCACTCTGTTAGATATGGTGCAATCTATGATGTCTCTTACTGATCTACCGCTATTATTTTGGGGTTATGCTATAGAGACTGCCACATTCACTTTAAATAGGGCTCCGTCGAAATCCGTTGAGACGACACCATATGAATTGTGGTTTGGTAAGAAACATAAGCTATCATTTCTGAAAGTTTGGGGATGTGATGCTTATGTCAAGAAACTTCAACCTGAAAAGCTCGAACCCAAATCGGAAAAATGCGTCTTCATAGGATACCCTAAAGAAACCATTGGGTATACCTTCTACCTCAGATCCAAAAGCAAGATCTTTGTTGCCAAGAATGGATCCTTTCTAGAGAAAGAGTTTCTCTCGAAAGAAGTAAGTGGGAGGAAAGTAAAACTTTATGAAGTACTGCCTCTTGAACCGGAGAGTGGCGCAGCTTAAGAAAATGTTCCTGAGGTGCCTGCACCGACTAGGAAGGAAGTTAATGATGATGATCATGAAACTTCAGATCAAGTTGCTACTGAACTTCGAAGGTCCACAAGGACACATTCCGCACCAGAGTGGTATGGCAACCCTGTCCTGGAAATCATGTTGTTAGACAATGGTGAACCTTCGAACTATGAAGAAGCGATGGCGGGCCCAGATTCCGACCAATGGTTGGAAGCCATGAAATCCGAGATAGGATCCATGTATGAAAATGAAGTATGGACTTTGACTGACTTGCCCGATGATCGGCGAGCCATATAAAATAAATGGATCTTTAAGAAGAAGACAGACACGGATGGTAATTGACCATCTATAAGGCTCGGCTTCTCGCTAAGGGTTATCGACAAGTTCAAGGGGTTGACTATGATGAGACTTTCTCACCCGTAGCGAAGCTGAAGTCCGTCCGAATCATGTTAGCAATTCCCGCATTCTATGATTATGAGATATGGCAAATGGACGTCAAAACGGCTTTCCTTAATGGTTTCCTTAAGGAAGAATTGTATATGATGCAGCCGGAAGGTTTTGTCGATCCTAAGAATGCTGACAAGGTGTGCAAGCTCCAACGCTCAATCTATGGGATGGTGCAAGCATCTCGGAGTTGGAACATTCGATTTGATGAGATGATCAAAGCATTTGGGTTTACGCGGACTTATGGAGAAGTCTGTGTTTACAAGAAAGTGAGTGGGAGCTCTGTATAATTTCTCATATTATATGTGGATGACATACTATTGATGGGAAATGATATAGAATTCTTGGAAAGCATAAAGGCCTACTTGAACAAGTGTTTTTCAATGAAGGACCTTAGAGAAGCTGCTTATATATTAGGCATCAAGATCTATAGAGATAGATCGAGACGCCTCATTGGTCTTTCACAAAGTACGTACCTTGACAAGATATTGAAGAAGTTCAATAAGGATTAGTCCAAGAAGGGGTTCTTGCCTGTATTGCAAGGTATGAGATTGAGCATGGCTCAATGCCCGACCACGACAGAAGATAGAGAAAAGATGAGTGTCGTCCCCTATGCCTCGGCCATAGGGTCTATTATGTATGCCATGCTGTGTACCAGACCTGATGTAAACCTTGTCGTAAGTTTGGTAGGAAGGTACCAAAGTAATCCCGACATGGAACACTAGACAGCGGTCAAGAATATCCTGAAGTACCTGAAAAGGACTAAGGATATGTTTCTCGTCTATGGAGGTGACGAAGAGCTCGTCGTAAAGGGTTACGTCGATGCTAGCTTCGACACAGATCTGGATGACTCTAAGTCACAAACCGGATACGTGTATATTTTGAAGTGGGGCAGTCAGCTGGTGTAGTTGCAAGCAAAGCATCATGGTGGGATCTACATGTGAAGCGGAGTACATGGCAGCCTCGGAGGCAGCACAAGAAGCAATCTGGGTGAAGGAGTTCATTATCGACCTAGGAGTTATTCCCAATGTGTCGGGCCCGATGACTCTCTTCTGTGACAACACTGGAGCTATTGCCCTTGCCATGGAGCCCAGGTTTCACAGGAAGACCAGGCATATCAAGTGTCGCTTCAACTCCATTCGTGAAAATGTTCAAAATGGAGACATAGATATTTGTAAAGTGCATATGGACCTGAATGTCGCAGATCCGTTGACTAAACCTCTTCCTCGAGCAAAACATGATCAACACCAGAACTCTATGGGTGTTCGATTCATCACAATGTAACTAGATTATTGACTCTAGTGCAAGTGGGAGACTGTTGGAAATATGCCCTAGAGGCGATAATAAAATGGTTATTATTATATTTCTTTGTTCATGATGATTGTCTATTGTTCATGCTATAATTGTGTTATCTGGAAATCGTAATACATGTGTGAATACATAGACCACAACATGTCCCTAGTGAGCCTCTAGTTGACTAGCTCGTTGATCAATAGATGGTTACGGTTTCTTGACCATGGACATTGGATGTCATTGATAACGGGATCACATCATTAGGACAATGATGTGATGTACAAGACCCAATCCTAAGCATAGCGCAAGATTGTGTAGTTCGTCTGCTAAAGCTTTTCTTATGTCAAGTATCTTTTCCTTACACCATGAGATTGTGCAACTCTCGGATACTGTAGGAATACTTTGGGTGTGCCAAACGTCACAACGTAACTGGGTGACTATAAAGATGCACTACGGGTATCTCCGAAAGTGTTTGTTGGGTTGGCGCGAATCGAGACTGGGATTTATCACTCCGTATGATGGAGAGGTATCTCTGGGCCCACTCGGTAAGACATCATCGTAATGAGCTCAATGTGACTAAGGGTTGGTCACGGGATGATGTGTTACGGAACGAGTAAAGTGACTTGCCGGTAACGAGATTGAACGAGGTATTGGGATACCGACGATTGAATCTCGGGCAAGTAACGTACCGATTGACAAAGGGAATTATATACGGGATTGCTTGAATCCTCGACATCGTGGTTCATCCAATGAGATCATCGTGGAATATGTGGGAGCCAACATGGGTATCCAGATCCCGCTGTTGGTTATTGGCCGGAGAGTTGTCTCAGTCATGTCTGCATGGTTCCCGAACCCGTAGGGTCTACACACTTAAGGTTCGATGACGCTAGGGTTATTAGGAAGACTTGTATGTGATTACCGAATGTTGTTCAGAGTCCCAGATGAGATCCCGGACGTCACGAGGAGTTCCGGAATGGTCCGGAGGTGAATATTTATATATAGGATGTTGTCATACGGTCACCGAAAAGGTTCGGGGGGATATCGATATTGTACCGGGGCCACTGGAGAGGTTCTGGGGGTCCACCGGGAGGGGCCACCTCTCTCGGAGGGCCTCATGGGCCGTAGAGGAAAGGGAACCAGCCCCAAGTGGGCTGGACGCATCCCCCCTTGTGCCCATGCGCCTAGGATTTGGGGGGAAACCCTAGAGGGGGCGCCCCCCTTGCTTGGGGGTCAAGCCACCCCCCCTTGGCCGCCGCCCCCCTCTAGATCTCATCTAGAGGGGGTCGGCCCCCTTCCTCCTTCCCCTATAAATAGAGGGGCAAGGGGAGGGCTGCACACCACATCCAAGGCGCTGCCCCTCCCCTCCCCAACACCTCTCCTCCTCCGTTAAGAGCTTGGCGAAGCCCTGCCGGAGTACTGCCGCTTCACCACCACCACGCCGTCATGCTGCTATTGGAGCTCTCTTCCGCAACCTCTCCCTCCTCCTTGCTGGATCAAGGCACGGGAGACGTCACCGCTCCGTACGTGTGTTGAACGCGGAGGTGCCGTCCGTTCAGCGCTAGGATTTTCGGTGATTTGGATCACGTCAAGTACGACTCCTTCAACCCCGTTCTCTTGAACGCTTCCGCTCGCGATCTACAACGGTATGTAGATGCACTCCTCTCCCTCTTGTTGCTGGATGACTCCACAGATTGATCTTGGTGATGCGTAGAAAATTTTAAATTTGTGCTACGATCCCCAACACCCGGTTGATGTGGCATTGCAACCCGTCCTTGTGGAGCAGACTAAGCTGCTCCGCGCCAAGATCCGTGACTGCGTTGGACGAGCTGGGAGTGTTTTCGCAAGTGCACAAGCTGCTCTCACCAAGCTCCAGGTTGTGTTGTTGTGTTCCTGCTGCCCGAGATCCAGGTTGGTTCTGCCGATGGGAAAGCAGGCATGTATAGAGATCTCTCCTCTCACCCCTACATCCTGCCTGTCGCCACTGCCTGTCATATCGATTGCTTCTGGGGGTGAAGCCATTGTCGAGGTCGTGGCTCCGGTGCTACAGATTATGCCTGAGTTGCAGAAGCTCTACGGGGAGCCGCTTCGCCTATTTCGATGGTGCTTCCTAAAGATATGGAGTTGCTTGGAGGAGCTTGGCGATGCCAACTGCGACCTCACCGCCGTCGTTGGAGCCTAGTCAATCGCTCGTCTTTGTTGACTGTGGAGGTTTGGATGCTGCTATTGCTCTCTCACATGTGGTTGTTGGCCAGGTAGCATCTGTCGGTGCAGAGGTTGATAAAGTAGGTGCTTTGGCACCTAATTTTGAGGCGCTGGAGTCCATTCGGATGCTCGTCTTTGACCGTGAAGGTATGTTGGCACATATTGATGAGGTGGTCTTCATGAAAAATCTTAGCGGCTTGCTCGCGTGCTTGGAGGCAGCCAACCCTGGGTCCGGCAAGGCGATTGCTTGCCTCCTAGTGGAGGAGGCTTCTACGAGGAAAATCAAGAAGGTGACGAAGGCTCTCAGGAGCATAGGCAAGATTAGTGGTGCCTTAAGGCGTCCGTGGCTGCTTAATGAATGATACTTAGTCTGTTCGAGCACCATCTCTGATTGGCTCGTCTACCTGGATTTGGTGGTGTCTGTTGTATTCAACCTTGGATTCGTTGGGGGTTTCTTTGTGGCGCAGAAGTGCGAGTGATCGTAGTTGTTGCACGTTATGTATGTTTGTCGGGTTGACCGTGGGGTCATGGAGTTCCCTTCTTAGCGAGTAGTCCACATGTCGTCTATATGTATCATTTTTTGCTTGATTTTCCATTAATTAACTAGGAAATTCTCTTCTTCTTAATTAATTGATGAGGCAAATCTTTTGTCTCCGTTTCAAAAAAATTGTGTACATATTAGCCAGGTACTGCATACCTACTTTCAAACAGCCAGCGATCTACTCCACTAAGGGCATAAGCATCAATACCCCTTCCTTGATTTTAACTCCCTTTACCACCTCCCTAAACTTAAGTCCTCAAAATTTGAAGTGTTCAATTTTTTAGCACCTAGTCATTCCTCTAAATATTACTCCCCAAAACTCAATTTTGCACATCCATTTCCATTCAAACACAAATTCAACACGATTTGAGCATAATTGAACATAACATAGTACTTAGCATAGTGATTAAAGATCAAAAATGTATACAATTGAACACACATTGCATAAAAATATCTAGAACTGGTGCTTAACTAACTTAAATTAGGGCTAAACTAACATCAATTAGCTACTCCTCATATGAGGAGACGATGGTGGTATCCTTCCCCTTGTCGCCCGAGGCCTTCGCAACATGGGTCATGGGTGCCCTTCTTCATCGCCAGTGTGGCCTCGTCGGCGAGTGCAAGCCACCGTAGTCAAGCCAGGCCTTGAACACCGCCCAAACTGCTGACTACCCGTGTAACATGGCTAGTGTGACGGTGTTGGCTTGTGTCTTTTTCAGAGGCCTCGATGGTGAGGTGATCCTCGAGAAGCTCGATATCATGTGCCCATGGCGGCGTTGCGGCCTCGTCTGAGGGGGCGGCGGTGAGTTGGGCCTTGTTTGCCATGTGCTCCTTAAGCTCCTGCACCTTCTCCATCTCTAGCAGCCGCTCACCCTCTACCCATGACACGGGCTCTAGAGACTGGGGCAGCTTAGGAGCAACCATCAACAATCCAACTTTCACATGCCCCAAAGAGGCCACCATGTGGCTATGTGACCAGTACTGTCTGGGAAAGAGTAAATTTCACTTTGCACCCCGTAAGTGTCAAAATTTAAACAAAAGTACCCTATTCAAAAGTTCTGACCACTTTGTACCCATTTAGCAGCGTATTTTTACCTTTATACCCCATTTGTTAATTTGTGCAGAATCTGACTGGCACCACTTGTTGAACTGATGTGGTAGTTTTTATTTCTCTACCAGGTCAGTAGCAGCACTTATATTGCCACCAGTGCATGCTAGCAAGTTGGTTCCTAGTTACCATGGTGGTGCCTTGAGAAATATGTGCTCGGTGGGGCGTCTAGTCAACAACAATTGTCGAATAAGCACAAAACAGAGAGATAAATGCTAAACGGGGTACAAAGTGGGGAAAAAGCTACATAAACAGGACAGAAAGTTAAATTTACACTTTGGGAAACGAATTCCACATCGAAGTTCTTTT
The DNA here is from genome assembly GCF_018294505.1 of Triticum aestivum. NCBI lineage: Eukaryota > Viridiplantae > Streptophyta > Magnoliopsida > Poales > Poaceae > Triticum > Triticum aestivum. Next base: position 509,469,841 of record NC_057794.1, read on the forward strand.
GCTAGTGGAATACTGACCAAAAGAAATTGCTGCATCAAACGTGGGGCGGTGGAGCCAGCACATCTAGCTTCTGCATCAATTAATCCACTAGATTCACATTCCCCAATCTGATCTGTGTGCCAGGTTTAGCTGGAAGAATGCTCGTACCTGTTGCAATTTCCTACAAGATAGGTATATATGCTCCTGCAGATTACATCGTTCTGATGGATTGAGAGGCCCGGGAGGTACAAAAGCTTTTTCTGTATCTACAGTATAAAAGATATTCGCTCCTTTGCCATCTTTTAAACTAGGGGTGGCCTTTTAAAACCGACCGCAGGAAACGAGGAAACGTATATACTACGACAGAGGTTGAAAGTGCCAAAGTGGAGTGTCGTCATAGAATAGAGATGTTGCACTTAAAATTTCATACAGTACTTTTGAAATAAAATAAAATCATAAAGTAGGGCCATCTGGACCTAGCAGGCAGGCACTTGTGATCAACCATCTACTATAATTTCACAAATTTTAGCTATGCAACTGTTACGTTCGTTTCGAAAAATGAATTCCGAGCTTATTTTGTGTACTACTAGTATTCGTGAGATACTCCACCGAACAAAAAGGAAGGTCGTTGCGTAAATTAGAATGGGACGGTGATTTATAGGCCAGCTTTTGCTTGCTTCTCGTTTATGCATCGATCCACACCAACCTCATCTTGAAGAAACCTGATGTTGGGAAGCGAGTTTGGTAAGGATAATGGTCGTGCCTGTTGCAATTGGCTATAAGTTCATTATACACTACCCGCAAAAAAAAACACGGGATATACTAGTACTACCAGAAATTCACTTGCAAGTAAATTTCATAAAGAAAAACTTGCTAGCAGCTAGCTAGTACTACTTCAGTTCACTAATAAAGTCTCTCGAGATTAGCTTGGGGAAGTAGGTACGGTCAGAGCCACCTGACGAGCGCCGCGGCCGCGAGGGTGGCGCAGCCGGAAACCCTCCAGTTGACGCCGCCGCCTGCACGCGGTTCAGCGGCCGCGCTGTGTCGTTGAGACCACGGCATACCCACGCCGCCACCTCTCCATCGGCCGCCGTCCCCAGTACCCCTCCCACCGTGCCCACCGAATCCATGGCCTACGCCGCCGCGGCAGGACGCGGCCTGGAAGTGCGCGGCCACCCAGAGCACCAGCAGCAGCAGCGCCTGGAGCCGGCTCGCCTTGCCTCTCATGGCCGCCTCTTGTCTCTGGCTACACTGACGTCGCTGTGCAGATGTGAAGTCAGCCGTCTCGCTGCCTATCTCTGAGCTTCACGGTGCGGTGGCTCGCCTTATATGCACGGAGGAGGGGGGCATGAATGCAGTGAGGTGTCGTTCGACACGTACAGCGACTGGCATGGCTGCGTACGAACAGCAAGTACAGTACTCCAATGCTTTTCCACAAGTACAGTACGGAAGGACTTTCTGTGTGTTATTTTTATGTAAGACTCATTTTGCGGATTGGGCTGTCTAAATTCATAATATGAGTGCTAAAATAAATTGTCCGTCCCTCTTCATCAGTTTGAACAGAAAAGGAGTGGGAATGAGCAGTACTATGGAGCCGACGACTTTTCAGCCAATGCATGCACAACACTAGCTAATCACCGTTAGATTAAATTCATCCGTAAATAAGATCATACCATAATCCACATGTCGTTCAGAAAACGTGTGGGCGAAGCTATTCCGAGTGGGGAATCTCCTTCAGTGGTAGCAATGTAGTTCTGTTCGTGTGTTTGAAGACATTATTATTTCTTCTCATTTGATGTGAGAGGCAAGGGGGCTCCATGCTCTTTGGGTCAGTTATTCAGCTTTCACCATTTTTCTATACAAATCAAGCGTTATTTTCTAACGTGTAGACCTTTGGGTCAATAAAGATGTGTTTGGCATTACGGTCAGAATTGTGTTTGCGCAAAGTGCTTCTGCATATTCGAGTGTTTGTTTGACTCACTTTTGTACTTTTAAGGCCAATTTCACTTCTCAATGAAACTGGTAAGATAGTCAGATAGGGCCCTCTCGGAGAATCGGTTCCATAAGTCAAAACAAAATAGGGTCTATTTAGGACACATCTAGATGTGATATAACTATGTCACATTTAAACTGATGTCCATTCTACTTTGCGGTCTATTTTTCTTAGTTTTTTTATTTCTTCTTGTTGCATTATATATTTGTGAGAGCTTAGATGTGATGTCCTTAAAAAACATCTAGATGTGAACTAAAAAAAACTGGACAAAATAAACCATCCATGTCACCACCTCTTCCACTATTATGACCTCGGGAGCAGCGGCGGAGCTTTGTGGAGAGCAACCTGGGCCATTGCCCCCCCCCCCCCCCCCCAACCCATGAGAAAGTTAGCAAATATCCCATAGTATTCAGTCCATATGTCGAGTTAAAATCAGCCTAAAAGCATGTTTCTTGCCCCTCCAGCCCATTTGCCCTTCATAAATTCAGCCCAAGCTCCGCCGCTGCTCGGGAGCAAAATAAACTACAGAGAACTTGGCTCTCCCAAACATAACTATAGGACATAAGCAATATGCAACAACAACAGTAAGGGCATCACCAAGGCGAACCAGCAAACCGCTCGCATACGTTCGGATCGCGCTATCCAAACCGTGGAAGCCATCCAATGCGGGCCTATATCAGTCCGCGGCGTGATCCGGACACCTTTTCTCCAGCAAACCGAAGACAAAAGTGGAGGAGCTTTGCGGGAGTCCGAACACCAGACACGTAGGACTCCGACACCCCCCGCCCATCCAAAACCCTTCCCGGACCCCGCACCTCCATCTCCCCATTTTCTCTCCTTCCTTCTTTCTCTCTTGCCTTCGCTGCCACTCCACCACCCCGGCCGCCATGCCACACCCCTGCCGAAACTCTACGTCTCCATCACCCCAGCATTCCAGTCGGGCTCCACCCCGCTTCTCCTCCATCACCGTTTAACTTCTGTCCTCCGACCGCCTCGCCAGGTACAATCCGCTACGGCTATACTCACAATGCCCGGCAACTGTTTGATGAATTGCCATAGCTAAAAAGAGTTTTTCCTTCTTCTTTCTAGCAATGGATTCTGATTTGGAGTAAATATACGACCACTATATCGAGTAGTCCGACGGCTCATTCGACGAGGAGGAGTACTCGGATGAGACGGCGATGATACATGCGGTCCTTGAAGACGCGGAGTGAGCGGAGGAGCATGTTCTCAATTTAAAGGGCTCAATCAAGGGTCGTCGAGTGCTCAACCGCAACAAGATGCACGGCCATTTGACACAGATGGCCGACTACCTCTCCCCGGATACACTCTTTGCTGACCATTTTCGTTGGTGTTTTCGGCTGCGCAAAACTGTCTTGGATCGTTTGTACAATGGTGTCCGGTGCTATGATGACTACTTCGTCTTAAAGAAGGACGTAGCGGAAACGATTGTCTATTTGAACTTTTTAAAATTTCAACTACTGTTGCATACAACTATTTAAACGTTTGCAATCTATGTATGTGGCTATTTGATCGTGCGGACTTAAAAAAATAAGGAGACCGGATGTATGCGGCTAGGGTTGGATGACGGCCTTCTGCATCCGTGTCCACGGACTACAATCCGCTACGGCTATACTCACAATGCCCGGCAACTGTTTGATGAATTGTCGTAGCTAAAAAGAGATTTTCCTTCTTCTTTCTAGCAATAGGTTCCGATTTAGAGTAAATATAAGAGCACTATGTTGAGTAGTCTGACGACTCATTCGACGAGGAGGAGTACTCGGATGTGACGGCGATGATGCCTGCGGTCTTTGAAGACGCGGAGCGTGCGGAGTGGTATGTTCTCAATTTAAAGGGCTCGATCAAGGGTCATCGAGTGCTCGACCGCAACAAGATGCGCGGCCATTTGACACAGATGGCGGACTACTTTGCCCCGGATACACTCTTTGCTGACCATTTTCGTTGGTGTTTTCGGCTGCGCAAAACTGTCTTGGATCGTTTGTACCATGGTGTCTGGTGCTATGATGACTACTTCGTCTTGAAGAAGGGCGTCGCGGGAAGGATTGGCTATTTCAGCTTTTTAAAATTTGAACTATTGTTGCATACGGCTATTTAAACATCTGCAGTCTATGTATGTGGCTATTTGATCGTGCAGACTTAAAAAAATAAAAAGACCAAATGTATACAGTTAAGTTTGGATGACGGCCTTCTGTATCCGTGTCCACTGTTAGACATGCCCTAACCAACTTTTTCCAATTGAGGACCTAGATACAACGTGTAGCAGCAGTTTTGCACCTCTGACTTGTATTCCTCGTAGTCCTTGTCTCTATAAATCGTCCCATCCAAATAGCCCAAAAGATGGCACCTAGTCCTACTGCAAATATATTTTTAAGTTTATCAGGAAAACCAAAAATTAAATTACATTTTTTTACGGAAGAAAAATTCATGTTTAAATCGAAAACACAGTTCACCATCCCAGGCATATCTGGCCACCGAATAGTGTATTGACATATGATGCATTGTTCGTTAGCACTTTAAAACCTACATTTCTTATTCCCTGTCCCGGCACTTTCCATCAGACTTTAGTAACTATACTATTTCTGAACATAAGTCATGGAAAATTTAATTTCCGGAGCAACTAAGTCTCTTTTTCACCAAAAATATATATTATTGGCTCACCATTCATCAATCTGTACAGATTGATCTGTTCACAAGCCTATATTAAGTCCCGCTTGGGTATCACCCCCCCCCCCCCCCCCCACCCAACTAAATGTATAAAGGGCAATATGTTTTTCTCTCACTTTCTTATGTATGGTGGGTCGTCTGACGTATACGTATACGTCCTATGGGGGAGTAGCATCACACAAACTCGCGCACACCCTCTCCATACCGGGCCTGGCCCATTTATTCTTTATCTTATTTTAACCTTCAAATTCAAAAACTAGGGGCATGAAGTACGATTCATACTCCCAATTACTTCCACACACACACAATAACCAACTGAGACAGCTCCCTTGTTCTGTTCGGTTACTTCATTTTTTTCTTGTGGTTGTGCATCTTCTCAGTCTGGCTTCCTTTTTTTGCCTTTTCTCTTCAGTTTTTTTCTTTATTACTTTTATTTACTTCTTCTTCTTTTTCACTTGCTTAAATTCGTGAAAATATTCTTAAAATCTTGCACTTTTTAAACCCATGAACTTATTATTTGAATATGTGAACTTTTTTCCAAATGAATGGATGTTTCAAAATTTTGCAAAAAAATCAAATCTATGAACTTTTTTCAATTTTGTGATTTTTTTCAAATTCATGAACTTATTTTCCAATTTCATGAACTTTTTCAAATAGATAAACTTTTTTCAAATTCAAGTACTTTATTGTCAGATTTGTGAACTTCTTTTAAGTCGACATTTCAATTTCATGATTTTTCTTCAAATTAGTGAACTTATTTGTTAAATCATTAAAGTTTTTCAAATGTGTGACCTTTTTTGTCAAACACGTGAACTGTTTTTCAAATTGATGAAATTTTTAAATTACAATTTTCTCAAAATCATTAAATTTCATGTCAAATTCCCGAACTTTTTCTAACATCAATGAAATTTTTTCTATTTCGTGATCTTTTTTTGTAAAGTTCGTTAATAATTTTACAAATCAATGAACATTTTTCAATTTCAAGATATTTCTTCAAATTCATGAATTTTTTTGTCAATCAAGGTTTTTTTTCCAAATTCGTGAACCTTTTGTCAAGCGAATGAACTTTTTCAATTTCAGGAACTTTTTTCATGTTCATTATTTTTTGAAATGCGTGAAAAAATATTAAATCGGTGAACGCTTTTCAATAATTTGTCAAATTTGTGTACTTCTTTTAAATCGATAATATTTTGACAAACTTGTGAACTTTTCTTTAATCGATGACTTTTTTTGAATTCTAAAGACCGCCAACCGGTTTTTCTGTTAACAAAACAACAACAGAAGAGAAACCTGGGAATAATATAGCGAGCAAGCGAAAAACTAATAATCACAAGCGCTCAACATGAAGTGATTGAGCAAGATAGTTGAGCTGCAGTGCACTAAGGTGGGCGTGAGCGCCAAATTATCTTCCCAACGCATAAGGCTCCAACGAAGAAAGAAAATTCACGGAAGGCTAGAAGGGTCCGTTTGAAAACATGTTGTTTCTCGACATCCGTGAAATGGCCCTACTTCTTTCAACCCGCTTCTATGACCAACTCAAGGCATCATGCCAAGTTGTTTGAATTTTTGACAAGTTTTACATTTTTCTAGAGTTTGATCGGTGAAAACGGCCGATAAATGGCTGGAAGATTCGCAACGTGTAAACGATATGGGAAGTCAATCAGACCTGGCATGCCTGCCTCATATGTCTGTGCCAGGCTGCTGCAAGAATTAGGGTTCATTTATCCATAGTCCAGCATCAGCAGTTGAGAGGAGTGTGCCACACTAGATCAGACGGGTGCATCCATGAGCATGGAGTTTTCATAATTTGAATGCTTCTGTTATTTGTATTTTTTTCAATATCAATCAACATGAATGTTATTTTATGTCCTAACCATTTTGTTGATTTGGATGCTTCTGTTATTTGCAGTTTTTGTCATTATCAATCAACATGTTTTTTGAAATACAAACATTTATTAAATTTATGAAAAGTTCACACATTTGAAGAAGCAGGAGAAAATAAAAATAAAAACTAAAAACATTAAAAATAAAAAATAAAATACATCAGAACAAACCCTCTTTTAAAAAACACAAAAAAAGGGCTTGAAAAGTCACAAACTTACATTTTCCATAAGAAGCCTAAAAGAAAGAACGTGCTCAAATTGTGTTCAAAATGTTAGTTCTTAAGTTTGGACGCTCCTCATATCTCTTTAAATTTGTTCAAAATTTTGTTCAAAAAAATGTTCTTAACATTTTGAACTAATATATCTCTTTAAAGTTTTTGAAATGTTCATGCTTTTAAAAAATGTTGTTCAAAATTTTCGAAAATGTTCATGCTTTTCAATAATTGTTGTTCAATTTTTTGGAAACAATATTCATGCTTTTTTGAAAAAAAATGAAAATTTGAAAATGTGCGCAAGTTGTTCAAAAATATTGCTGGATTTTCAAAACCCCTCGTAAGCGAGCCCGCTGCCTCGTTATCTTGCCGCAGTTAATACCCTTCGGAAGGAAGTTGGCGCTAATTGGCATGAGATATGCATGCAGATCATGGACACGGCAACTCCTTCAACTAGATGATGCCTCGCACGTTGTTACGGAAATATTTTGCTATATTTCAATGAGGTTTTTGGTTATATGAAATATGAATATTTGAAATCATAGTTTCTGATAGTATATGAGAATTAAATGTAAATAGCATAATAGAATGGAAATTTACATGCACACATGGTTGCATGTTGAAGTGGATTTTTAATATGCATAGTTGCATGTTGAGGTGGGCCTTTTTTATGCATGTTGAATGATAAGATGGCATGCTTACATGTTAAGAGAAATATGTTAATGGAGGCTAGCTATTTAGATAGTACTATAGAAGATGCATTAGTTAATAGCCAAATAGTCACTCCTAATTAATAGGGATTTGATCAAATCAAGCAGTGAATTAGGAGTACTTCGGCAAGCACCGCGAGAGGACGATCCTCTAGTTCCGCTCCCCCGTTCCTAGGGTTTCCCTGCCGTCGCCGCCGGCTCCCCCGCGTGGAGCCGCCATCGCGGCGGCCGGAGCCCGCCGCCGCCACCAGCTCCTTCCTCCTCCCGTTCCCCTTCTCCTCCCCTTCTCCTCCCCTTCTCCTCTCCTTTCACACCCCCTACCCCCGCGCCGCCTCCCCAAGCGAGGCGGCCGGGGGCCTTTCCTCCGCGCGCCTCCAGCCCCTCCTCGCGCCCCTTCCTCCTCCCGCCACCGTCAGCGCGCACCGCCAGCCCTCGGCCGCGTGTTGCTGGCGGCGGTGGGCTTGCCCTTCCCCGCGCCCGGTCCTCCCCTGCTCGGGCGGTGATGGCCGGCGGCGGTGCGCCTTGGCCGGTGGCGGTCCGGCGTCCTGGTGTGGAGGCCGGCGGTGCTTGCCGTGGTGGTGCCACCTCTTGGCGGCGGGGGTGGTCCGGTGGTGCTGGCTGGTCGGTGGCACGTCCCTGGCCCAGATCTGGGCCCGTAGGGTCCCTTCTGGGTCCTTGCGGGTCGGCTCTGGCGCGACCGCGACGCTCTTTGTATGGTGAGGCAGGGGAGCAGCTTGGACTGGGACAACGACGCCGACGGCGTGCTAGCTGTTACGCGGAGGCGGGAGCTGTCCGGGTCTTTGAGGGCCCGGCCGGGCCTGCGGGGCCTCGGGCCTGGTAGGTTCCTGCCATAGCGTCCGGTCGGCTACCACCGTGGACGGTGGAGGTGGGGCCCTCCCGTATGCCGATGGTGTTGTTGCCCTAGTCCCGGCTCCTCTTCTTCGTTGTGCAGACCATCTTCGCGATGCCATGGTGAGGCAGCGTGGGAAGCTTCGTGTCCATGTTGGCGCAGGGTGGTGGTCGGTCTGGTGGCGAGCTCCGGAGTGCCTGAGGTAGAGGTCGGGATCGGGAGAAATCTCTGTTGGCTTGGCTGACACCGACGAGGTGGCGACTGAGGGTGCCGCCGGACCTTCTTGGAGGGCGTCGGGGCTACCCTTCCTCTCTCCTCGCCGTGTACCGGGAGAAACCCTTGACAGCAGCGTCGTCATCGTCGCGTCTCTTCTTGGAGGTGTTGTTGGGTACCGGCACTTAGGAGTCTCGGAGCTTGGTGGGCGATCTCTGATGGACGCAGCGGTCAGGCGGCTTCGTCGTTTTTGTCGATCCGCCGTTATCGACATTTATTTCTTTTCTTTTTTTCTCTTTCCTTTTTTTAGGCGTGTTTGTGCTGCTTCCGTCCCAGCTTCTATCGTTGGTTGTATTGAATGGTTGCTTTGTAATACAAAGCAGGGGAAACCCTTTTTCGTAATAGGGATTTATTGCTGATTTTAATCCGTTTTTGAGGAAGAAAAGAGCGTCGTGATAGGCTTATTTTCCGGGGTCGATTATTCTACTCGACCAATCTACACATGACAAGATTACGCTGCCCTTCCTCGGGCGCCTTATGCCCTATGTACCTGGACAAAGGGAGTACCTGCGTTTTGGTCGACGGGGTCAATAAAGCCAAACGGAGGGAGTAGTTTCTAGGTTTGCATGCTCCTCATTTTTCACAAACAGCAGGCAGCTCAACTGGTGAGCCACTCACTGACATGCGCAAGAGGTCTCCGATTGATTCCGGAGCGGGTGCATGTGCACTTCTTTTGTGAATTTTTACATCCAGCGAACGGCTACACACCCTATAGCCATCACAAATGGGCCAGCCCTGTCGACGTGTGGCTATACGTTCAGGCGGGTGATGTATTGTAATAGAAGATCATTCTATCCTTTATTATAAAAAGGTATGAAGAAATCTTCTCTTTTAATGTGTTTAGGGGTTGTACCGAAGCAGAAAATAATCTACCACCATCAACTCCACAAATACTCAAGCTCACCAAACCTGAACTACATACACGATATATACTACTGCAGTACTGCTAAATTGTTGTACAAATTCTGCGTTTCCTTCGTGTCCAGAGATGGATCATGTTTGCGAAAGTATGCTTAGGGCCACCGAACGAGCGCTACGGCCACGAGCGTGGCGGCGGCACCTGAACCCAGACGACGCGGTCACGCTGCTAACCCGCGACTCGGTGTGTGTCCGACCCCGACGGTGTTGTGCTCGATGTTCCCGGCCGTTGAGGTAGCCCCTAGTTGGCACATAACCACCACCGCCCCCTCAGTATGTAGCTGCCCCCTCTTATGGAACTGCCACCTCCTACCCTCGGACCGCCACCTCTTTGGAACTACGACGCCACGCAGAGCAGCACCATCAGCAGTGCGCGCAATAGCCTCGCCTCGCCTCTCCGTCTGATGGCCTCTCAGTCTAGCTAGCTGGCTCGCTCCTCGACTGATCTTTCTCTTCCGTTCAGGGCGGTACTGGTACGGTATCAGTGCCTTGGTGGCCCATCTTATACTAGAAGGGTTCCACGTGCTTTGCCGCGCCATTGGTGTTATCGAGTTTTCATATTTTTGTTACTCCTTTTATTTCAAAATGTTAGGTGCATTATTTTTTGAGTTTGATCATATTTGCAGAGAAATATATCAGTATCCATAATATGAATCAGTATCATTAGATTCATCACTAAATTACTTTTCATATTGTATTTGTTCAGTATTATGGTGTCAACTGAACTTGGTCAAAGTTAAACAAATTTGACTTGTCAAAAGAAAAAAAACTAATACACCTTGTTTTAAGAACAGAGAGAGTATCCGGTTTGGCGACTGGAGGAGATGATGGAGTGTGTTTACTTTTTATTTATATAGTGCGGAGTTTTGGTCAAACCCATATTTAAATCAGAATATTTTTACGTCGGTGGCTACATGTACTATATTGTTACTACAGTATGTTGGCGTTTATTTTTTCTGCGTGGCGAGAGGGTGCACGAGATTGATGTGTTTGTAAGGCCGATTGCTGCAGATTGATTTAAAAAAAGTGTTGACCCGGTCAAAAATGCAAACCAAATCCAAAATTGAATACCTGAATCGAATAGGAGAGCTCCAATCTCAAGGAGCATAGTGAAACTAAAAATAAAAAATAAGAGAGCTCCTTAAGAAATTCTTGACCCGGTCAAAATCGGGTGACCTAATTTCAAATTGAAGACCTCAATTAAAAGTGAGGCCTTAAAACTAGTAAGCATAGTGTATTAATAGATAGATTTGTAGGAGCATGGTGAATTAAAAGAATGAATGAGAAAGCTTCTAGAGAAATTGTTGACCCGGTCAAAATGAGATAACCCAATTTCAGATTGAAGACCTCAATTGATTGTGATTTGTGAGGGCTTAAAAGATTAAGTAGCATAGTGTATTTACTATATTATAAGTGAAAACCAGTTAGAAAGTCGTCATCTTATCTTCCTATGAATTAAGGCAATACCAAAACACGGAAAATAACCCTCCAGCTATGCGGGGTGTATGAACTTCAGCCAAATCATGTTAACTATGAAATATTTTATTTTGTGTGATTCAAAAGTAATAGGAAAGAGCGCCAAGAACTAATAGGCATGTAAGACATCAGGAGAACTCAAACCAAAGCCTCCTCCAGTTTTAGACAAGGAGCGACGGCTTTAGCCTTCCGTCATGTGCTCATGCCCACACCTCTTAGCTCATCTTCCCTTCCTCTTCATGTCTTATGATGGACGTATCATATCATATGAATTTATACATACGTAAATTATGTGAGACACCTAGGTGATTGGGCACGGTCAGACTCATTAGTGCATTTGTTTAAGAGTTTTGCTTAAGCACATCTAGATGTGCTCTGAGTATTGCACATTTAAGTCCGATGTCACTGATTTTACATTAAGATTCGTGCAAGCATTTTCTTTTGTTTTTTTTCCTTTTCTTTCTAGTTTGATTGAGTCACTCAGATGTGCAATGACTAAGGCATGTCTAGATGTGCCCTAGATAGACCCTTTTATTTAAAAGTAGCCAACCTTGAAATTGACTAATCAAGTGTGTATTTTCTTTATTGATTTCCTTCTCCCAAAACTTTCCAAACAAAAATGCAATTTTTTTCCAGTACCTACTGTGGAGGTTTATACCTATGAAACTTTATACGACATACTCACCTAAATACAGTAGTATATACCCAACGGACGTCAAAATAAAAAACTATACCTAAAAATAACCCACTAACACGTAAACTTAAAAATGATATACCCAAGTTCAACGTACTTATTATCATATTGGAACATATGGTATACCTATAAATGAAAAACCGCAAGTGGATATATACCCAACATGTGTGCGCATGTATATACACGGCTACGTGAAAAAAGAGTAGAAAAATCTTGTATGTATCTAATCAACGTATATACCTAAAGTAAAATATGGCTATGTATATACCCGGACACGTGAAATATGGTATCCATGTGTATATATCTGAAGTAAGATATAGCTATGTATATATCCGCTACGTAAAATAGGTTGTACGCATCCAGTCAACTATGCTACATACCTCAAATCTTGTAGGTATCCGGTTAAAGTATATACCTAAATAAAGTATGGTTACGTAAAGAAAAATACGCATCCAGTCAACCGTTCTACATATCTCAAACCATACACATGTGGAACAAATGTCCATATACCCAAGAATATGGATGTTTAGTAATGAGGCCTTTAATTTCTAGTTTTCTCCTCTCAACAAGGAATGATGACATGCATGGTATTTTATTGATTGCTAATGAAACATTACCATGCATGGGGTGTTAGGCCATGGTTATTGGCAGCCATTTATGATTAGCTTCATAATTGTTTCCAAATCAACAATTTATGGTGGATTAACCCGTATACCATTATAACAACACTAATAATAAGGCAATCAAGTGGTGAAAAGGCATGGAGCCTTGGCACGTAGGTGCCCCAAACGGCAAGCAAAAAGAAAGAGGAAGGAGCGCTTAAGAACAAAAGGGATGAGAGGCATGAGGAAATACCAAACTGGATTTCCACCTCAACACATGAGGTGAAGAACCAATAAGTTAGGCTTTCCCCTATGTTATCATTCCCAATGCTCTAAGGACCTATCTTTCTCCCTCTTCTTAGCTGGCTTTTCAGATCTCAGATTGAATATGTGCACACATGTATTTGGTTTCTAAACTAAAGCAACCAAAGCAAGACAGCAAAGGAAGAGGAAGGAGTGCTTTAGAATAATAGGAAGGGAGGCATCAAGAAACACCAAGTTGAATTCTCACCTCCAACACTAGAGGTGAAAATACAGCAAGTTAGGCTTTCCTCCATGTCCCCATTTCCACTACTCTAAGGCCCTCTATTTTTCCTCTTCCTGACTTGCCTTCTGTATCTCAAATTATCTAAGGTGTATGCACATATATCCATATTCTATGCTAAGCTAGTTCGCGTTCCAAAATGAAGAGGAAGGAGTGCTTAAGAACCATAGGAATGGGAGGCATCAGAAAAATACCAAACATAATATTTTCACCTCTGGCATGGGTGAAAGCAAATAAGTTTGGTTTTTTTTCCATGTTCCCATTCCTAGCGCTCTTAAGGTCTCTCTTTCTTCCTCTTCACGGCTTACTCAGTAAAGACCAAGAATTGTTGGACAATGTGTTTCAGCTTTGCGCTATATATAGACTGTAGTCCACTCTTTAGAGAACATTAGGGAGAGGAAGCAATGAAGACCTTGGTGCATGTGGAACCATTCTACAATCAATGACAATGGGGCCACATAGTCACTAGCTTTGTTTTATTGCTATGTACTGTTAATTTATAGCATATGCATGGAGATCTTGTTCTTACCAACATCTAAAAGCTGCTATATCATATCATTATCAAATTGTGTATTTGTACATAACTAAATGATATGATATAAAAAATAAGAATAATATCACTAGTGCAGAACCGGGCTTTAGCGCCGGTTCGTAAGGGCCTTTAGTGTCAGTTCTACAACCGGCACTAAAGAGTGGGGACTAAAGCCCCCCCCCTTAGTACAGGTTGGGCACGAACCGGCACTAAAGTGCCACCACGTGGCACGAGCCTGGCCCCGGGTGCGGGTAGTCATTAGTATCGGTTGGTAGCACCAACCGGTACTAAATGTTTGGGGTGTTTTTGTTTTATTTTTTATTTTTCTTTTAATTTTGTGTTTTCAATTTAGTTTAGTGATTTTTTTACATTATAATGAGTTGTTAAATCATTAGGTGAAAGTACCGCAGATTAGTTTCGACTGGATATGGCATATACTTGATCACTTAGCTAGGATCCATCCAGTTGAAACTAATCTGCGGTTTCTTTCATAAATGATATAATAACTCATCATCATCATCATATTAATATAAAAACTCTTGCATCATATCATCACCAACAAAAGTATATACTAGCTAGCTAAAAATCATCATAGTCGTCATTACCACTATTTAATCATCATAGTCATTACCGCTATCTAATCACCACCAACACTAGCTTAAAGAAGAAACATTCACTTGTACCAGAAGCAAAGATATCATCGAGTTCAACATGGTCATGACATTATAAGCGTTCATAACACCACAAAAGCAAATCACTCTTTGAGATTAAGTTCAGGACGAAGAACACAGACATGAGAGGGCAAGTACTAAGAGCATGAACTAGCTAATCACTCCTGCTGCTCTCTCTCAGGTAAAATAGTATAGAACATGTATAGCTCTCCTGATTCATCATATTGGAGCATGCAGATGAACATGTCTCCTAATCATGGGTTGCGCTTCTGATTGCTGCCCCCTAGTACTTCTCTGCGATCGTTAACAATTTTGCTCCAATCTTTCAATATTAAGCATTCCTCACTTTTAGAAATCCTAAATGCACTCATGTGCAATGTAGGATGTCTTGGCCGTAAGCTAACCATTGACATGCGACCTTTAGTCTCGATTCACTGAGGCACAACTGTCATCGGTAGTCCTTGTTCAAGAACATCGTATAGTAATATACTTAGCAATGAAAGTATAGCTTGAAAAATAATGTATGCAAAAGATGCACTGAGGATAAATGGTAAAAATCATACCATCTTTCCTAAATAGATGTGACCATAGTTCAATACGATCACTATTGGTCGCACGTTTTGAGTACTAAGATTTTCAAATTCAGGAAAATAATTTCTCTTGACAGCATCAAGATCCTCAAGCAATGAAACATAATGTCTTGTCCCCTCGCAGTTTAGTTCAGCCCCGGGACAGTGGACGGTCCTGTCTACCAAGCGCCGGACATGTTTGCTTGAATGGAAATAAGCTGTCAATAAAAATTACTTGTCAATTATTTTTGAATAAACAATATCGAAGACATAAATATGGTTGAGAAACTCATATAATGGTAGAACTGGAGGCGTCTGCACATCGACCCAGATGTCTCTATTACCTTCAATATCATCTTCCGGACGAATATCAAAGGTGATAACCATATCAGGCTCAAATGCATAAGCCTTGCATAGTGCTTGCCAAGTTTTGCATTCAAAATAGGTGTATGTGTCTGCATTGTATAATTTGACGTTGAATGTATAACCATGCTCGGTCTTCAAGTAAACTTTTTTATCTCCATAGTTTTGTTAGGACTGAAACTTATCTTATCCAAGACTAAAATTCTTGCATGGCAGGGGATACGCTGGTAGAATAGTGAAAAATTAAAATTATAAGTTGAAGCAAATGAAGCATAAGTCATGCTTAATTACGAAAAAAATTGTCGTTATGACTTACTGTATCCATTTCGAAGTTCTCATCCAGCTTGATGCTGAAGCACCTATCATCAAGTAGAAAATTTCTGTCGCACAGGCCGCGCTGGTCTTCGCAATATTCGCACATAATGAAACCGTGTTCGTCGTCAGAGGACATTCCTATGTTCATAAATGAAACATTAGATACTTATTAGTTCTGTTAATTTAAATAGTTCTATTAATTCAACTAGTTCAACTAATTCAACTAAGCACTTAATAAAAATATACCTAAATAAAGTAACTCAACTAATTCAACTAATTAATTCAACTAATTCAACTAAACTAGTTCTATTAATTTTCTTACTAAAAATAAAGTACCTAATTCTATATTGTAAAATTTTAATTAGATGATCAAATCTCATATAAGTAAATTATATATATATATATATATATATATATATATATCTAACATATAAACATTAAACACTTACTAGTAATATTTTAATTAGATCATCAAATCTCAGATACCTAAATTTTCTTACTAAAAATAAACTAGTTCTATTAATTCAACTAATTCAACTAAGAATTTACTAAAAATAAACTAGTTCTATTATTTTTCTTACTAAAATATATAAAGTAGCTATATATAGTAATATTTTAATTAGATCATCAAATCTCATATACCTAAATTTTCTTACTAAAAATAAACTAATTCTGATTCAACTAGCTAGTTCAACTAAGCATTTACTAAAAATAAACTAGTTATATTAATTCAACTAGTTCAAATAATCTCATACACCTAGTTAATATCTAGCTAATTCATCTAACAATTGATATTAATATTTAACTTTTTTATCTAATTCATCTAACATTAACATTTTAGCATTCTTATCTAGGTAATTCATCTAATTCGATCATCTAATTAACAATTTAACATGCATTAATCTAAAAATAGAAAACGGAAAATAAGTAAAAAAATGTGTGTGTGTGTGTGTGGGCGCGCACGTGCGTGTATGTGTTTGTGTGTGTATGAGGGCGGCGGCGTACGGGCGGCGGAGGCGAGACGACAATGACGAGGACGAGGGGAGCCGCGGGGGCGGCGAGGGCGATGGCGAGCGGCGGGGGCGGCGCGAGACGGCAACGACAAGGGGCTGCGGGGGCGGCGGCGAGCGGCGGGGGCGGCGAGGGCGACGGCGCGCGCGGGACGGGAGATAGGTTAGAGATGGGAGATGAAACTGAATTTTTTATAAGTGCTCTATATATAGGAGGGGTCTTTAGTACCGGTTGGAGCCACCAACCGGTATTAAAGGCCAATTTTGACCAGGTCAAGCGGCGGGAAGCGGCCCGCTTTAGTACCGGTTTGTGGCTCCAACCAGTACTAAAGGGTGGCCTTTAGTACCGGTTGGAGTCACGAACCGGTACTAAAGGGTGCGCTGCGGTGCGCAAAGTTTAGTCCCACCTCGTCGGGCGAAGGGCAGCCGCACTGATTTATAAACCCAGCCGCGGCTGCTCTATCAAACTCCTCTATAAACCAGGCTTCTGGGCCTAACTATGGCGCGCTATCCTGTGAGCCTGTTGGGCCTTGTGGCCTGAATTTACATGACCAAGGCCTAGTAGGCCCACTGGATAGCGCCCCAACAATTTTTATATGGTTTTTTCTGCTTTCTTTATTTTTTTCTATTTTTTCTGAGTAGTTTTTTTATATAGTTTTTCTTTTCTGCTTTATTTATTTTGTTCTATTTGTTTATTGTTTTTCTTTTCTGCTTTATTTATTTTCTTCTATTTATTTTTGAGTAGTTTTTTATATAGCTCATTTTATAGTGATTTTCAAAACTCTGATACTCCGAAAGAGATTGTCCAGTTTGTACACGAAGTGCATCTAGTTTTTGCCGTAACCCTCTTTACTCTTTTGCACATGCTATGTGGGTGAAATGATGATACCATGCCAAGTTTCAACATTTTCAGAGTTCATTTTGTAGTGACTTTCAATTTCACAGTCATTTAGCTCTCTAAACAAATATGTAAATGAGTGAAAAAGAACAAATGATGCCAGCAGAGAGTGAGGGGCGGCCGGTGGGGGAGGACCGGCGCGAGGGGATTGAGGGGGAGACCGAGTGAGTGGAGAGAGTGAGGGCGTAGACATGTAAAAATATAAATCAAAAATGCATTGTTTATCGAGTTAATACCACTATTCATACATAAACTTGTAGGGGTGGGAACAGTTTCATACAAAAACTAAAAAACCCCACAAAACTAGCCCTCCAACTTGTCTGCTGTAACAAATTCATACAAAACAACTGTGGATGCGACATTTGGCATGCCACGCTGGATTTTGGCCTGCGCCTTTAATTTTACAAAAGCCCCCTCGCATTCTGTGTATTTTACAAAAAGCCCCCCGCCCTCTCTCTCTGCATCGATTCCCCATTCATAAATCCCTAGCCGTCGCCCTCCTCTTTGCCGTCGCCCTTGTCCGCCGCCAGCCGTCTCTGCCTTCCCCTCCGACGCCAGCCGTCTCCGCCGCCCTCTCCGTCGGCAGCCGTCTCGGTCGCCCTGTCGAGATGAGCGGGAAGCAGCAGGCAGGACGCCGTGGAGCAGGGGCGTCGTCATCCTCAAGCCACCCTCTCCCGCTCAATGGATGTGACCTCGCCGGTGCCGACATGACGAAGGACGGCGAGCCTTGGGCGAAAATCACCGGAGAGGTGCGCTACATGGATGTCGATTTCTGCAAGGTGCGTGTCCCCCTTCCCCTCGCCGATTTGGTTCGAATGCCCATGAATTTGGGCTTTCCTGATGAGTGCGAGCTTTCTGATGCTAACATTTGATTTGATGGCCATGGTAGGGGACTGAAAACCTACCTGAATTTGACTGGAGTATACCTCTATCCTCTCCTGATGCTGCTTTCAATGGCAGTGATAAAAGTGACCATTGTTGCCACTTACTGAACCCTGCGAGAAGAGTTTGCTCTGATGGATATGACTATGGTCGTAGATTTCTTGTTTGTCCTCGTGAGGTTAGTCAAGTGCCCAACTTTTGTTTAAAAAAGTGTGTTGTTTATCTGACCATTGTTATATGTTGATCTGACCATTGTTGTACTGAACAAATTGGTGTGTTTTGCAGGGTTATGATACATGTGCTTATCTGAAGTGGGTGGACAAAGAATGGCAGGGGAGACCTAGGCAGGTGATTGGCAAACTTGCTGAAGAGAATGTGGCTCTTCAGAAATTTGTGTTTGACAAGGATGCTGAAATTATGAGGCTGAAGGAAGAAAGGAAGGCCATGATCATGAAGCACAAGAAGGAGATCAGAACTAGGGATAGGAGGGAAATTTGGTTAGCCTGTTTGGTCTGCTGCTCTGCACTGTTGTATGGTGTTGTAGCACTAGTGATAAGAGGTTTTGTGTAGCACTAGTGATGTTAGAGGTGAAACTATTTGTTATCAGTTGCTACTTGTACTGATTATATGAAATCAGTGGCTACCTATTATCTATGTTCAGTGTTGTAAACATTCCAAACTGGAATCAGTGGCTTGAAATGAAATCAGTGGCTATGTTCAGTGTTCTGTTTACTTAACTGAAAATTCTATTATTTGACATGAAATCAGTGGCTTGTTTACTTAATTGAAATCAATGATTCTCTTATTTGACATGAAAATTCAGTTAACTTAAGCAAAATTCAGTTAACTTAAGCAAAATTCAGTTAACTTAACAGTGCAAATTTCAGTTAAGTTAACCATTTGGAAGGGGCCCAGGGATCTTCAGGTAGTACAACTTGGCATATTTGGCACAAAGTGAGCACCTAGTACATTCTATTTTAGGATGTGTGCACATGGGCACAACATAAGCAGACAACCTGGGCACATGCAAATTAACAGCAGATCAACATGGGCACATTCAGTATCAAGAAACCCTAGACAAGCTCATGGAAACTAGTTCCCCTACGAACCCTGGGGACGCACACAACCAACCCTAGTGAGCAGATCGACCCAATTTTCAACCCTACATCGCCATGATCGGCCTGAAAAACCCTAGTGCGCCGGTGCAGGAACAGGGGAAGCGGAGGAACAGGGGAAGCGCCGGGTGCAGGTCCTTACCGTATTCAGGAGGGAACTCGCCGGGTTCCCTACGCCGCGGCTCCATGGCGCCTTGTGTCGCCGCCGATGAGGCCGACGGCGGCGTCGCCTCGCAGGAGGAGCGAGCAGAGATGAGGAGGAACAGGGGACGTGGGCGAAAGAAGGGGAAGGTTTTGGAAGGGCTTTGCATCGGGGGCGACGACCAGGTGCTTTACTGTCCAGGGATGGATTTGTCTGCGAAATTGCTAAAGCGCGAGGGTTTCTTTGTAAAAACGTGATCCGGGCCCGACAGAGCCTACATGGCATGCCACGTGTGCAGTTCGGGGTGGTTTTGTATGAATTTGTTACAGCAGACAAGTTGGAGGGCTAGTTTTGTGGGGTTTTTTAGTTTTTGTATGAAACTGTTCCCACCCCTACAAGTTTATGTATGAATAGTGGTATTAACTCTTGTTTATCAATGATCTTTTTGTGTACAATCTGAATTGTCAACATGAGTCCTCAACGGTTTAGAAACCGGTGAAGACTCATATTGCGACCACAAATTTTACACATAGAGTTCAATGAAGACCAAGTGCTTGTGATAGTTTGAGAAGTAACATATTTAAGGTGGTAAAAATCTTGCTAGGGGAGCGAGGTGGGACTAAAAACAGTCTGCCACAACCTCTTTACTACCGGTTCATCCCACGAACCGGTACTAAAGGGGCTGGCCCGGCCCCAGCCTCTTTAGTACCAGTTCGTGGCATGAACCGGTACTAAAGGATCGCCCTTAACCGGTACTAAAGATCTCCTCCCACCTAGCTGTTTGAAACGGCACTAATGGACACATTAGTGCCGGCTCCAATGCAAACCGGGACTAATGCGTCTCACATTTGACCCTTTTTCTACTAGTGTATGAAGCAAAAAATTAGGTAGCAATGAGAAGTTGTGAGCTAAAAATAAAAACAATAAGAACTTGGATAAATTAAAACTTAGGAAAATATAAAAGAAGGGAAAAGAATATTCCAGTTACAATTGGTACACATGGACTTCATACATTAGCTGCACTAGAACATATGATAATGTGGTAAGCCCATGACTAAACAGATTTTGTAACAACAAAACTAGAACGGATGTACATTTCATTTTCTATAGGAAAGTTAATACAATTTGTTGTTCTGTAAGTAATTTAGCCTTCAAATTATGTAGGTTGTATACAAATACATGGAAGGAAAAATATAGGAAAACATGAATCATCAGCCACAATCCATAAAATATAGTCACATACTCGTCTGAACTCACTATACACATCGGTTCAACACGGGTCAGCCATGCAACACGCTGAACCATCTAGTATTTTTGGAACAAGGTTCATGCACAAAGGAAGAACAAAATCCTCAAGAGAGCTCGTTACTTCTTCTAGACGCAGAGTACATCAAGTTACAATCTTGTGGTTCAGGTAGCATCCCTTGGATCAAATCATCCACCGAGGATCGGGAGTGGGGGAATAAGCCGCGTGTCAAAATAGTATGTAAAAAAACAACCCCATTTTATGATCAAGTGTACAAATTCCATTATAATATAGAGTTTGCGAAGCTGGAGATAAATCGTTCCATGTTGTTTCTTCCTAGTAAGTGTTATTTATCCATTAGTTTGTGATGCCCATGTGTGAACGCTGTAGTAATAGTTTATCTGATTTGGATCATTTTACATGGTGGATGCTAACTGATGCTAAAATTGATATTCAATGCATACAATGTTACATGTTATGTTCGCTAACTACCATCTTTCTCACTCTAAGTTCTGCTCCTATTCTTAGCTTCAGTGGTCAGGAGGGTGTGTCATTGATTCGATTCATGTCCACATACTGAATGGAACTAGTGGAGAATATTTACCATTGTATGTTTTGAAGTTGTGTGTATCATCTTGGTAAATTTGAAGATGTGATAGTATATGTTTCCGTGATTACATGGACTTCCTTCAAATATAGATGCATACTTGATATATATATATATATATATATATATATATATATATATATATATATATATATATATATATAGGAAGAGGTACAATTAATGCGTATATGAGGTATATTGAGGATGGGAGTACATACTCCCAGGAGTACAGAAGAGGAGTCATATATATATATATATATATATATATATATATATAGGGAAAATCCATCCTACCACCCGGTGGTAGTTACCCCACATGTCTCATATACTAGCATGTGGTATTATATATATATATATATGTCACGCTATTCATCACCCTGGGTGAGGAATAGTTATTCTTCACCCCCTCTCTATTTTGACGTCAATGCACCGTATTTTTAGGTTTCATAAATTTTGTCTTATTTTATACGTAAAAAAGAGAACGTAAGAAAATATATACTCGCCGTAAAAAAATTATGTCACGTCAAGTTACGAATGTAAAAACATACATAAAATGCGATATTTCTGGTCTTATAACCTGTTTTTTTGTTTTCTTATACCAAATTTTACGTAGTGAATCAATATGAATGTAACTATTTGTATTCCAAATGTAATTTATTTATGAAGCGATCGTAAGATTACCTCGGGTGAAGAAAAACTTATTCTGCAACCTGAGTGATGAATAGTATTACTATATATATGGGGCGAAACATGTGTTTGGTTCTGCTAATATAATCTAGAACATAAATCATGATACTAAATTATGAAGTATAAAGTAGTTAACAATCAGGCATTTTATCTTACTGATGGATTAAGGCTTGCCAAAGAAACACAGAAATTAACCCTCGTGTTATGCAGGGTGTATGAAATTGACTAAATCATGTTATACTATGAATCCTTTGTATGTTGTGTGATCCAGAAGGAAGAGAAATGAGCATCAAAGAAAAATAGGCATGGAAGGCATCACAAAAAATCAAACCAAAGCCTCCTCAAGTGTAAGACGAGGAACGAGGGCTTTAGACTTCCATCATCTTCCCATGCCCACTACACTTATGTCCTCTTTTCTTCCTCTTCATGTCTCATAATGGACATCTCATACCATTTGAATATATCCACATATATGTTTGGTTTTTTTGCTAAATGATTTAGCAAACAAAAAGGAAGAGGAAGGAGCGCTTAAGGACTATAGGAATGAGAGGCATCGGGAAATACCAAATGGGATTTCCACCTCAACACAAGAGATGAAGAACCGATAAGTTAGGCTTTCCTCCATGTTCTCATCCCCATAGCTCTTAAGCCCTCTCTTTTTTCCTCTTCCTAGCTTGCTTTTGAGATTTCACATCGAATATGTGCAAACATATAGTTGGTTTCTAAGATAAAGCAACCAAGCAAGCCAAAAATGCAAGAGGATGGAGTGCTTTAGAACAATAGGAATGGGAGGCATTAGGAAACACCATGCTAAATTCTCACCTCCAATACTAGAGGTGAAAATTAAGCAAGTTAGGCTTTCCTCCATGCTCCCATTCCCACTACTCTAAGGCCCTCTATTCTTCCTCTTACGGGCTCGCCTTGGAAGTCCCATGTTACCTAAATGTGTGGACACATGTATATGATTTCTCCATCAGGGCTATCGTGTAAGCCAAAAGGAAGAGGAAGGGGTGCACAAGAACGGTAGGAATGGGAGGCATGAGGAAATGAACCATGCAAATATTTGCATCTCAAACACTAGAAGTGCAAACAAACAAGCAGGTGTTTCCTCTATGTTCCCATTCCCAGTGCTCTTGAGTTATCTCTTTATTCCTCTTCTCGGCTTACTTTTAGTGCCTACAAATCTAATGAAACAAAAACTCTTAAAGAACAAGCTTGAAATGTTGGATAAAGTGTTTAAGCTTTGAGCTATAAATAATGGGTGGTGCATCATATGCAGAACCTTAGAGAAGAAACCAATGAAGACACCTGGTGCATGGGGACAATAGTCTAAAATCAATGATAATAAGGCCACATAATCCTCAGCTCTGTCCTATTGTCCTCTACTCTTGATTTAGGGCACGTGCATAAAGATCTCGTCTACTTACCTTTATTGCCCATATCTGAAACTGGTACACAATATTTGTACCAACCTTTTTTAGAACAATATACGTATTAATATGTGCATTTATAGTGCAAAAATATGTGGCAATAGGAAGTTATAAGAAAAATTAATAAGAAATTAGAAAATTAAACCCTCTTAAGTAAATAAGTAGACTTGGAAAATTAAAAAATAGTGGAAAAAGGACCACTAAAGTGATAATTAATTGGAATATAAGGTACTACGGGCATGAGCTCCATTATTAATATTACACATGGCAGGATGTGACTAAAACATGATTAGACAACACACATATTAGCAAAATCAAAATTTCTATAGTTCATTTTTTCAAGAAAAGAGATCTATAGTGCTATTGTCATTTAACTAATTTAGTATCCAAATTCTGCAGGTTGTACGCAACTACATGGCACGAGAGAAATATAGGAAATAAACATGTCTTCGAAGAAACCATCACCCTCTATCCCTAGGAGGAAAACACATGAAGGTATAGTGATCACATATTCAGTCTAAAGTCTAAACTATACACATATTATTTTAAGAACAATGTTCGGACACCAAGGAAAAACAAGATCCCGAAGGGAGTATGGTACTTCTTCCACCCATTCAAGTACTTCCCAGTTCAGCCTTGTAGCTCAGCCACCATCCTTCCAAGGATTAAAGCGTTGCGATGCAAACAACCAGCAAATTTCAACAGTGGGGAAATAAGCCTTATCCCACACATCTAAAGTATATTATAAAAAACAACACCATTTTATGGTCAAGTGTACAAATTCCATTGGAGTTTACAATTTTCGAAGCTTCAAATATATCTTGTTGTGATCATGGTAGTTTCTTGCTAGCATGCGTATATATCCATTAGTTTATATTACTATCAGATGTGTGAACTCTTTAGGAATTGATGATAAACATAATCTATAATGCACATATTGTTACATGTTGTGTGCACAAATTACCATCTTTCGAACTCCAATTTATGTCGTGCTCTTAGCCACAGTGGTCAGCATTGGCCACTGATGTGATTTTGTCTCCAGCATGAGTTCAACATAAGGAACTAGTGAAGAATTTGTACCATTCTATGTGTTAAAGTTGTGTGTCTCATCTTCTTAAGTCTGTAAATGTGCTTGTTTATGTTTCTATGAATTCCCTTTTCAGATATAGAGATGTATACTTCATATATATAATACACAAATGGTAAATTAATAATCTTGACATGATAAGGACACATGTGCACAATAATTTGGAGTTGAACATGTGCGTTGTTTAACACTGAAATTTGAAATCCAACTATGTAAGGTGAATTAATTAACTTGAACCAAATCATATTATACTATGAATCCTTTTCATGTGTGCGACAAGGAAGAGGAAGAAGCACCAAAGAACAATAGGCATGGAAGGAAAACTCAACCAAAGTCTCTTTCAGCGTTGCACGAGGAACTAAGAGAGCTTTAGCCTTCCATCATGTTCCCATGCCCACTACTCTTAGGCCCTCTTTGATTCATCTTCCTATCTCAAAATGGACATGTCATATCATCTGCATATATGCACATGTATGAGTTTTTTCCTTAAGCGATTTAGCAAACAAAAAAGAAGAGAAAGGAGTGCATAAGAACGATAGGAATGAGAGGCATCGTGAAGTGCCAAACTGCATTCCCACCTCAAGACAAGAGGTGAAGAACCAATAAGTTAGGCTTTCCTCTATGTTATCATTCCCACTTGTCTGATGCCCTCTCTCTCTTCCTCTTACTATCTCGCTTTTCAGATGCCACATTGAACATGTGCACACATATATTTGGGTTTCTATATTAAGCTAAGAAACCAAGAAAGCCAAAAATGAATAGGAAGGAATGCTTGAGAATAATAGGAATGGAAGGCAGCGGGAAACACCAAGCAAGTTCTCACCTCCAGCACTAGAGATGAAACAAACCAAGTTAGGATTTCCTCGATGTTCCCACTCCCACTCCTCTTATGCCCTCTTTCTTCCACTTTCTTTCTCACCTTCAAGCTCTCAAGTTATCTAAATATGCGGAGACCTGTCTATTGTTTCTACATCAAATCTACTATTGCAATCCTAAGGGAAGAGGAAGGAGTGCACAATAATGGTAGGAATGGGAGGCATCATTAAAGGGTCCATGCCAAATACTTGCATCCCTAACAATAGAGGTGCAAACTAATAAGCATGGATTTCCTCCATGTTCCCATTCTCAATGCTCTTGATCTCTCTTTTCCTCTTTCCAGCTTACTTTCAGTGCTTACATATCTAACAAAAAAATCTCTCAAGACAAAGTGTTTCATCTTTGAGGTATAAATAATGAGTGGTGCATCATATGCGGAACCTTAGAGGATAAAACAATGAAGACATTCGGTGCATGGGGGCACTGTCGGTGTCAAAACCGGCGGATCTCGGATAGGGGGTCCCTGTTGGGGAACGTTGCAGAAAACAAAAATTTTCCTACGGTTTCACCAAGATCCATCTAGGAGTTCATCTAGCAACGAGTGATTGGATTGCATCTACATACCTTTGTAGATCACGCGCGGAAGCATTCAAAGAACGGGGATGAGGAAGTCGTACTCGACGTGATCCAAATCACCGGAGATCCTAGCACCGAACGGACGGCACCTCCGCGTTCAACACACGTACGGTCAGCGTGACGTCTCCTCCTTCTTGATCCAGCAAGGGGGAAGGAGAGGTTGAGGAAGATGGCTCCAGCAGCAGCACGACGGCGTGGTGGTGATGGAGCTGCAGTACTCCGGCAGGGCTTCGCCAAGCACTATGGAGGAGGAGGATGTGTTGGAGAGGGA
Source organism: Triticum aestivum (assembly GCF_018294505.1). Taxonomy (NCBI): domain Eukaryota; kingdom Viridiplantae; phylum Streptophyta; class Magnoliopsida; order Poales; family Poaceae; genus Triticum; species Triticum aestivum. The sequence continues at coordinate 509,495,937 of NC_057794.1, forward strand.
GAGGGAGGCACCAAAGGCGTGGTGTGAGAGGCCCTCCTTCCCTCACTATATATAGGGAGCCTAGGGGGGGCCGGCCCTAGGAGATGCAATCTCCTAGGGGGGCGGCGGCCAAGGGAGGAATCCCTCCTCCCCAAGGCACCTAGGAGGTGCCTTCCCCTTTTAGGACTCTTCCTATCTTGATCTCTTGGCGCATGGGCCTCTTGGGGCTGGTGCCCTTGGCCCATACAGGCCAAGGCACACACCCCTACAGCCCATGTGGCCCCCCGGGGCAGGTGGCCCCACCCGGTGGACCCCCGGGACCCTTCCGGTGGTCCCGGTACAATACCGGTGACCCCGAAACTTGTCCCGATGCCCGAAATAGCACTTCTTATATATAATTCTTTACCTCCGGACCATTCCTGAACTCCTCGTGATGTCCGGGATCTCACCCGGGACTCCGAACAACATTCGGGTTACTGCATATACATATCCCTACAACCCTAGCGTCACCGAACCTTAAGTGTGTAGACCCTACGGGTTCGGGAGACATGTAGACATGACCGAGACGACTCTCCGGCCAATAACCAACAGCGGGATCTGGATACCCATGTTGGCTCCCACATGCTCCTCGATGATCTCATCGGATGAACCACGATGTCGAGGATTCAATCAATCCCGCATACAATTCCCTTCGTCAATCGGTATGTTACTTGCCCGAGATCCGATCGTCGGTATCCCAATACCTCGTTCAATCTCGTTACCGGCAAGTCACTTTACTCGTACCGTAATGCATGATCCCGTGACCAGACACTTGGTCACTTTGAGCTCATTATGATGATGCATTACCGAGTGGGCCCAGTGATACCTCTCCGTCATATGGAGTGACAAATCCCAGTCTTGATCCGTGTCAACCCAACAGACACTTTCGGAGATACCCGTAGTATACCTTTATAGTCACCCAGTTACGTTGTGACGTTTGGTACACCCAAAGCACTCCTACGGTATCCGGGAGTTACACGATCTCATGGTCTAAGGAAAAGATACTTGACATTGGAAAAACTCTAGCAAACGAACTATACGATCTTATGCTATGTTTAGGATTGGGTCTTGTCCATCACATCATTCTCCTAATGATGTGATCTCGTTATCAATGACATCCAATGTCCATAGTCAGGAAACCATGACTATCTGTTGATCAACGAGCTAGTCAACTAGAGGCTTACTAGGGACATGTTGGTGTCTATTATTCACACATGTATTACGATTTCCGGATAACACAATTATAGCATGAATAAAGACAATTATCATGAACAAGGAAATATAATAATAATGCTTTTATTATTGCCTCTAGGGCATATTTCCAACAGTCTCCCACTTGCACTAGAGTCAATAATCTAGTTACATTGTGATGAATCGAACACCCATGGAATTCTGGTGTTGATCATGTTTTGCTCTAGGGAGAGGTTTAGTCAACGGATCTGCTACATTCAGGTCCGTATGTACTTTACAAATATCTATGTCTCCATCTTGAACATTTTCACGAATGGAGTTGAAGCGACGCTTGATGTGCCTTGTCTTCTTGTGAAACCTGGGCTCCTAGGCAAGTGCAATAGCTCCAGTGTTGTCACAGAAGAGTTTGATTGGCCCCGACGCATTGGGTATGACTCCTAGGTCGGTGATGAACTCCTTCACCCAAATTGCTTCATGCGCTGCCTCCGAGGCTGCCATGTACTCCGCTTCACATGTAGATCCCGCCACGACGCTCTGCTTGCAACTGCACCAGCTTACTGCCCCACCATTCAAAATATACACGTATCCGGTTTGTGACTTTGAGTCATCCAGATCTGTGTCGAAGCTAGCATCGACGTAACCCTTTACGATGAGCTCTTCGTCACCTCCATAGACGAGAAACATTTCCTTAGTCCTTTTCAGGTACTTCAGGATATTCTTGACCGCTGTCCAGTGTTCCTTGCCGGGATTACTTTGGTACCTACCTACCAAACTTACGGCAAGGTTTACATCAGGTCTGGTACACAGCATGGCATACATAATAGAACCTATGGCTGAGGCATAGGGGATGACACTCATCTCTTCTATATCTTCTGCCGTGGTCGGACATTGAGCTGAGCTCAATTTCACACCTTGCAACACAGGCAAGAACCCCTTCTTAGACTGATCCATATTGAACTTCTTCAATATCTTATCAAGGTATGTGCTTTGTGAAAGACCTATGAGGCGTCTTGATCTGTCTCTATAGATCTTGATGCCTAATATATAAGCAGCTTCTCCAAGGTCCTTCATTGAAAAACTCTTATTCAAGTAGGCCTTAATGCTGTCCAAGAGTTCTATATCATTTCCCATCAAAAGTATGTCATCTACATATAATATGAGAAATGCTACAGAGCTCCCACTCACTTTCTTGTAAACGCAGGCTTCTCCATAAGTCTGTGTAAACCCAAACGCTTTGATCATCTCATCAAAGCGAATGTTCCAACTCCGAGATGCTTGCACCAGCCCATAAATCGAGCGTTGGAGCTTGCACACCTTGTTAGCATTCTTAGGATCGACAAAACCTTCCGGCTGCATCATATACAATTCTTCCTTAAGGAAACCATTAAGGAATGCCGTTTTGACGTCCATTTGCCATATCTCATAATCATAGAATGCGGCAATTGCTAACATGATTCGGACGGACTTTAGCTTCGCTACCGGTGAGAAAGTCTCATCGTAGTCAACCCCTTGAACTTGTCGATAACCCTTAGCGACAAGCCGAGCTTTATAGATGGTCACATTACCATCCGCGTCTGTCTTCTTCTTAAAGATCCATTTATTTTCTATGGCTCGCCGCTCAACGGGCAAGTCAGTCAAAGTCCATACTTCGTTTTCATACATGGATCCTATCTCGGATTTCATGGCTTCTAGCCATTTGTCGGAATCCGGGCCCGCCATCGCTTCTTCATAGTTCGAAGGTTCACCGTTGTCTAACAACATGATTTCCAAGACAGGGTTGCCGTACCACTCTGGTGCGGAACGTGTCCTTGTGGACCTACGAAGTTCAGTAGCAACTTGATCTGAAGTTTCATGATCATCATCATTAACTTCCTCTCTAGTCGGTGCAGGCACCTCAGGAACATTTTCTTGAGTTGCGCCATTTTCCGGTTCAAGAGGTAATACTTCATCAAGTTCTACTTTCCTCCCACTTACTTCTTTCGAGAGAAACTCTTCTCTAGAAAGGACCCATTCTTGGCAACAAAGATCTTGCCTTCGGATCTGAGGTAGAAGGTATACCCAATAGTTTCTTTAGGGTATCCTATGAAGACGCATTTTTCCGATTTGGGTTCGAGCTTTTCAGGTTGAAGTTTCTTGACATAAGCATCGCATCCCCAAACTTTTAGAAACGACAGCTTAGGTTTCTTCCCAAACCATAATTCATACGGTGTCGTCTCAACGGATTTCGACGGAGCCCTATTTAAAGTGAATGCGGCAGTCTCTAAAGCATACCCCCAAAAAGATAGCGGTAAATCGGTAAGAGACATCATAGATCGCACCATATCTAATAGAGTGCGATTACGACGTTCGGACACACCATTACGCTGAGGTGTTCCAGGCGGCGTGAGTTGTGAAACTATTCCACATTTTCTTAAGTGTGTGCCAAACTCATGACTCAAGTATTCTCCTCCACGATCTGATCGCAGGAACTTGATTTTCCTGTCACGTTGATTCTCAACCTCACTCTGAAATTCCTTGAACTTTTCAAAGGTCTCAGACTTGTGTTTCATTAAGTAGACATACCCATATCTACTCAAGTCATCAGTGAGGGTGAGAACATAACGATAGCCACCGCGAGCCTCAACACTCATTGGACCGCACACATCAGTATGTATGATTTCCAATAAGTTGGTTGCTCGCTCCATTGTTCCTGAGAACGGAGTCTTGGTCATTTTACCCATGAGGCATGGTTCGCACGTGTCAAATGATTCGTAATCAAGAGACTCTAAAAGTCCATCAGCATGGAGCTTCTTCATGCGTTTGACACCTATGTGACCAAGGCGGCAGTGCCACAAGTATGTGGGACTATCATTATCAATCTTACATCTTTTGGTATTCACACTATGAATATGTGTAGCATTACGCTCGAGATTCATTAAGAATAAACCATTCACCATCGGAGCATGACCATAAAACATATCTCTCATATAAATAGAACAACCATTATTCTCGGATTTAAATGAGTAGCCATCTCGAATTAAACGAGATCCTGATACAATGTTCATGCTCAAACTTGGCACTAAATAACAATTATTGAGGTTCAAAACTAATCCCGTAGGTAAATGTAGAGGTAGCGTGCCGACGGCGATCACATCGACCTTGGAACCATTCCCGACGCGCATCGTCACCTCGTCCTTCGCCAGTCTCCGCTTATTCCGCAGCTCCTGCTTTGAGTTACAAATGTGAGCAACTGCACCGGTATCAAATACCCAGGAGCTACTACGAGTACTGGTAAGGTACACATCAATTACATGTATATCACATATACCTTTTGTTTTGCCGGCCTTCTTGTCTGCTAAGTATTTGGGGCAGTTCCGCTTCCAGTGACCACTTTCCTTGCAATAAAAGCACTCAGTCTCGGGCTTGGGTCCATTCTTTGGCTTCTTCCCGGCAGCTTGCTTGCCGGGCGCGGCAACTCCCTTGCCGTCCTTCTTGAAGGTTTTCTTACCCTTGCCTTTCTTGAACTTAGTGGTTTTATTCACCATCAACACTTGATGTTCCTTTTTGACTTCTACCTCTGCTGATTTCAGCATTGCAAATACTTCAGGAATGGTCTTTTCCATCCCCTGCATATTGAAGTTCATCACAAAGCTCTTGTAGCTCGGTGGAAGCGACTGAAGGATTCTGTCAATGACCGCGTCATCCGGGAGATTAACTCCCAGCTGAGTCAAGCGGTTATGCAACCCAGACATAGTGAGTATGTGCTCACTGACAGAACTGTTTTCCTCCATCTTACAGCTGAAGAACTTGTCGGAGACTTGATATCTCTCGACCCGGGCATGAGCTTGGAAAACCATTTTCAGCTCTTCGAACATCTCATATGCTCCGTGTCTCTCAAAACGCTTTTGGAGCCCCGGCTCTAAGCTGTAAAGCATGCCGCACTGAACGAGGGAGTAGTCATCGGTACGTGCCTGCCAAGCGTTCATAACGTCTTGTTCTGCAGGGAGAACAGGTGCGTCACCCAGCGGTGCTTGTAGGACATAATCTTTCTTGGCAGCTATGAGGATGATCCTCAGGTTCCGGACCCAGTCCGTGTAGTTGCTGCCATCGTCTTTCAGCTTGGTTTTCTCTAGGAACGCGTTGAAGTTGAGGACTACGTTGGCCATTTGATCTACAAGACATATTGTAAAATTTTAGACTAAGTTCATGATAATTAAGTTCATCTAATCAAATTATTCAATGAACTCCCACTTAGATAGACATCCCTCCTGTAATCTAAGTATAACATGATCCGAGTTAACTAGGCCGTGTCCGATCATCACGTGAGACGGACTAGTCAACATCGGTGAACATCTTCATGTTGATCGTATCTTCTATACGACTCATGCTCGACCTTTCGGTCTTCTGTGTTCCGAGGCCATGTCTGTACATGCTAGGCTCGTCAAGTCAACCTAAGTGTTTGCATGTGTAAATCTGTCTTACACCCGTTGTATGTGAACGTTGGAATCTATCACACCCGATCATCACGTGGTGCTTCGAAACAACGAACTGTCGCAACGGTGCACAGTTAGGGGGAACACTTTCTTGAAATTATTATGAGGGATCATCTTATTTACTACCGTCGTTCTAAGCAAACAAGATGCAAAAACATGATAAACATCACATGCAATCAAATAATAATAGTGACATGATATGGCCAATATCACATAGCTCCTTTGATCTCCATCTTGGGGCTCCATGATCATCTTGTCACCGGCATGACACCATGATCTCCATCATCCCATCGTGTCTCCATGAAGTTGCTCGCCAACTATTACTTCTACTACTATGGCTAACGCGTTTAGCAATAAAGTAAAGTAATTTACATGGCGTTTCTCAATGACACGCAGGTCATACAAAAAATAAAGACAACTCCTATGGCTCCTGCCGGTTGTCATACTCATCGACATGCAAGTCGTGATTCCTATTACAATAGCATGAACATCTCATACATCACATATATATCATTCATCATTCATCACAACTTTGGCCATATCATATCACAAAGCACTTGCTGCAAAAACAAGTTAGACGTCCTCTAATTGTTGTTGCAAGTTTTACGTGGCTGAAATAGGGTTCTAGCAAGAACGTTTTCTTACCTACGTGAAAGCCACAACGTGATTTGTCAACTTCTATTTACCCTTCATAAGGACCCTTTTCATCGAATCCGCTCCAACTAAAGTGGGAGAGACAGACACCCGCCAGCCACCTTATGCAACTTGTGCATGTTAGTCGGTGGAACCGGTCTCACGTAAGCGTACGTGTAAGGTTGGTCCGGGCCGCTTCATCCCACAATACCGTTGAAGCAAGATAAGACTAGTAGCGGCAAGAAAGTTGACAACATCAACGCCCACAACAAATTGTGTTCTACTCGTGCAAGAGAACTACGCATAGACCTAGCTCATGATGCCACTGTTGGGGAACGTTGCAGAAAACAAAAATTTCCTACGGTTTCACCAAGATCCATCTAGGAGTTCATCTAGCAACGAGTGATTGGATTGCATCTACATACCTTTGTAGATCACGCGCGGAAGCGTTCAAAGAACGGGGATGAGGAAGGCGTACTCGACGTGATCCAAATCACCGGAGATCCTAGCGCCGAACGGACGGCACCTCCGCGTTCAACACACGTACGGTCAGCGTGACGTCTCCTCCTTCTTGATCCAGCAAGGGGGAAGGAGAGGTTGAGGAAGATGGCTCCAGCAGCAGCACGACGGCGTGGTGGTGATGGAGCTGCAGTACTCCGGCAGGGCTTCGCCAAGCACTATGGAGGAGGAGGATGTGTTGGAGAGGGAGAGGGAGGCACCAAAGGCGTGGTGTGAGAGGCCCTCCTTCCCCCACTATATATAGGGAGCCTAGGGGGGGCGCCGGCCCTAGGAGATGCAATCTCCTAGGGGGGCGGCGGCCAAGGGAGGAATCCCTCCTCCCCAAGGCACCTAGGAGGTGCCTTCCCCCTTTAGGACTCTTCCCTTCTTGATCTCTTGGCGCATGGGCCTCTTGGGGCTGGTGCCCTTGGCCCATATAGGCCAAGGCGCACACCCCTACAGCCCATGTGCCCCCCGGGGCAGGTGGCCCCACCCGGTGGACCCCCGGGACCCTTCCGGTGGTCCCGGTACAATACCGGTGACCCCGAAACTTGTCCCGATGCCCGAAATAGCACTTCCTATATATAATTCTTTACCTCCGGACCATTCCGGAACTCCTCGTGACGTCCGGGATCTCATCCGGGACTCCGAACAACATTCGGGTTACTGCATATACATATCCCTACAACCCTAGCGTCACCGAACCTTAAGTGTGTAGACCCTACGGGTTCGGGAGACATGTAGACATGACCGAGACGACTCTCCGGTCAATAACCAACAGCGGGATCTGGATACCCATGTTGGCTCCCACATGCTCCTCGATGATCTCATCGGATGAACCACGATGTCGAGGATTCAAGCAACCCCGTATACAATTCCCTTCGTCAATCGGTATGTTACTTGCCCGAGATCCGATCGTCGGTATCCCAATACCTCGTTCAATCTCGTTACCGGCAAGTCACTTTACTCGTACCGTAATGCATGATCCCGTGACCAGACACTTGGTCACTTTGAGCTCATTATGATGATGCATTACCGAGTGGGCCCAGTGATACCTCTCCGTCATACGGAGTGACAAATCCCAGTCTTGATCCGTGTCAACCCAACAGTCACTTTCGGAGATACCCGTAGTATACCTTTATAGTCACCCAGTTATGTTGTGACGTTTGGTACACCCAAAGCACTCCTACGGTATCCGGGAGTTACACGATCTCATGGTCTAAGGAAAAGATACTTGACATTGGAAAAACTCTAGCAAACGAACTATACGATCTTATGCTATATTTAGGATTGGGTCTTGTCCATCACATCATTCTCCTAATGATGTGATCTCATTATCAATGACATCTAATGTCCATAGTCAGGAAACCATGATATCTGTTGATCAACGAGCTAGTCAGCTAGAGGCTTACTAGGGACATGTTGGTGTCTATTATTCACACCTGTATTACGATTTCCGGATAACACAATTATAACATGAATAAAGACAATTATCATGAACAAGGAAATATAATAATAATGCTTTTATTATTGCCTCTAGGGCATATTTCCAACAGTCCCGAACTGTGCGTCTAGGCCGGATGGTAACAGGAGGCAAGGGACACGAAGTTTTACCTAGGTTCGGGCCCTCTTGATGGAGGTAAAACCCTACGTCCTGCTTGATTGATATTGATGATATAGGTGTTACAAGAGTAGATCTACCACGAGATCAGAGAGGCTAAACCCTAAAAGCTAGCCTACGGTATGATTGTATGTTATGATTGTTGTCCTACGGACTAAAACCCCCTGGTTTATATAGACACCGGAGAGGGTTAGGGTTACACAAGGTTGGTTACAAAGGAGGAGATATCCATATACGTATTGCCTAGCTTGCCTTCTACGGCAAGTAGAGTCCCATCCAGACACGAGACGAAGTCTTCAATCTTGTATCTTCATAGTCTAACAGTCCGGCCAATGGAGATAGTCCGACTGTCCGGAGACCCCCTAATCCAGGACTCCCTCAGTAGCCCCCGAACCAGGCTTCAATGACGATGAGTCCGGCGTGCAGTTGTCTTCGGCATTGCAAGGCGGGTTCCTTCTCCAAATTTTGTGTACCTGTCGAAATAATGTCCAGTTCCTTGTGATGGTTTGTATTTCTTGGCTTCCACGCCCAATAATGGCCACTTTCCACGTGTCGAGCGAATGTGAAGAGCCAGGGTGTTTTCACATTTACCCCCCTAGCTATGCAAATGGGCCGCCTATTTAAAAAGACAAGGATTCAGATCCAAATCACATCATCCTCCCTTGCCGAGTCTTCATCAGAGCGTACCCGACAGAGATCCATTCCACCATGGCCGGTCGATGCAGCTCCTCCTCTCGCACCCCTAGCTCCAAGCCTGGAGATTGGGAGAGATGTTCCATCCCTCATAGCAAATTGGTGATGCTTTAGTCCAAGGGATTTCTTCCCCCAGTGTACCTGGTCCCAGTTTGAGCCGGGATTGCCACCTATAATGGCGAAGAGCAAGCGGAGAGCCATCCCAATCCCTCCAAGGGAGAGCGGGTGTGCCTTGTCCCTTATCTGGTAAGAGGGCTTGGATTCCCAATCCATCCGTTTCTCTAAGGGCTTATGGAGTTCTATGTCCTCAAGCTGCACAACCTCACGCCTGCTTCTCTGCTGCATATCGCGGGATTCATAGCCCTTTGCGAGTTATTTTTGGGCTGTGAGGCTCATTTTGCTCTGTGGAAGAAGCTGTTCTGTCTGGTGCCCCGTTCTAAGAAGGGATCAATATATCAAGTGGGCGGAGCCGAAGTGTGGCGTATCATCGGGACCGGATACCTATCCAGGACCCCAAGGGAGACGTCCGAAGACTGGCCTTCAGAATTGTTTTATATAGAAGATGTCCCCCTTCTGGACCCTATTCGGATCGGCCTTCCAGAGTTAGACAACGCCCCTTTGAAGAAGCGTCAGAGCTGGCGTCCACGGAGCCCCCTGGAGGAAGACGACCGGGACATTCTTTATCTGATGAGCCGGATAAGCTCTTTAGCTCGATCCGGATTGACCATGATCAAGGTCATGGCTATATGCATTATGTGGGGAGTGCAACCGCTCCAGTATACAGGCCACCCCATGTGGGATTTCAACAAGGAGGATGACGCCACCCGCCACGGCCGCAAAGGGCCGGGATCGGCTGCTGGTCTAATAAAGATCTTGTCCACTTTGTATAAGGGAGAAGAGGAGGAATTCCTCCGTGTCAACCCGCAGGGCGGATTCTCCATGTACAATACTCTGAGCTGGGTAAGCGGAGATTTTTCTCGCCCATCCGTTTTGTATTCCCCTAGTTTTAAGTATTCATTCTAGCGATTTCATCGCAGGAGTTGTGCCAGGCAGTAAAGGAGATAAACAGCCCTCCCCCACAGCCCGAGGACCCTGGACGGTCCCTTGAACCGGTCTCCCAGGAGGATCCGGACATATCCGTGGAGCTGATCGACGGGGTATTTTACCAAGGGAGTAATGACAATACCTTGGTGGCCATTACGGCCGATTACCCTGGGCTAGTTCCAGCCTCACAGGTGACTGAGACCGAAATCCCAGCACTTAAAAAGGGATCCGTCCTTGTGCTCTTTTTATTGCCGTATAACAGTCGTGTTTTGCAGGGGAAGTCCTCGGGGCAGAAGGCCGAGCCCGTGGCAACTAGCCAACAAGGGGCCGCTAGGCCAGGCAGGCTGAAAAGATCCGCAGTCTGGATTGAGGCACCAGCGCAGCGGTATGGCACGTCGCTTTTATTACAAGACATAATTTTCAGAGGCATACTAACGCCCATGCCTTATTTTCAGGAAAAAGAGCGCTCGCCGGACTATACCCGGAGAGGCTACCAATCGCGCCTCCACAAGCCGGGCTCCAAGGCCAGACTCAGAGGTGGGAACGAGTACAAGACGTGCGTCGGGTGCTCCTCCGAGAGAGGATACGGATAGACTGTCCGCCACCCATTCCGAGGTGGAAAGTGGCATGAATCACAAGCGTCGCCGGACTGTTCTTTGTGACACTTGTTTCTCCCCAGAGGCATTGGATGCCTTCAACTCGGGAGACGCGCAACTCCGTGCCGCTCAAGATGGTCTAGCCATAGCCACGGAGCAGTATGTAAAAGACATACGGGTGAGAAAATTTGATGATTATATATATCAGTAGCCCCTGAGACTTGAAACAGATAGGATAACTAATTTAAGGATCATTTGTTATGTAGGTTCTTACAGAAAAGAATACTCAACTGTCCCAGGAGCTGGAAGAGTGCAAAGCCCAACTTCAGGCCGCACTGTCCGCCGCAGGGGAGCCCAAAGAGACCCCGCTGGTAACATATCCATCAAATGATAAGTATCATATTAGAGTGCGGCTTTATATGAAAATCTGACGAAAAAATTGCAGATGATGCTGGAGTGAATTTGGATAAGCAACAACTCAAACGCCAGCTGAAGGCTGGTGAGAACGTGCTTACAAGGGTGAGGCAGGAGAAGAATGATCTCCAAGATGCCAACACCAAGCTGGGCGTGGAACTGAAAGATGTTTCTGCCCAACTGTCGGACTCTGTTAAGGAGAATCGACGGCTTCGACGCGGCATATTTAGTAAGTGCTTGAATGAACTTAAAAAGAGTTCGGCGGGGAAGCTGACTAACAGAGTTATGTCTATAGGTATGTTAACAAGTCGTCCTGCCGAGGAGATGCCTAGTTCGATGGGTGATCTTCTTCCCGAGCTCGCATAGTTGCACGAACGAGTTCGACAGGTGATGCGAGGCGTTGCCCAGGCCTTGTGGCTGTCCGTCTCCCTACCCGAAGGCCTTGGAGAGCTTGCAGAAAAGCTGAAGGGAGCACGGCAGCGCTTCTAATTATGGAAGATATCGGCCTGCCGTCAGGGCACCAGGGAAGCTTGGGCGATGGTGAAGACACGGTACACGAAGGCTGACCTGAACCACATGGCCGAAGTCGGACCTGTGGGGCCTGATGGCAAGGAGATCCCTGTAAATTTAGTGTACGGCCAAGTAGAATTGGCCGCAAAGTATTCCCAACAAGACTGTACACTAGACAGCCTATTGGATGGTATTGAAGAGGAATTCAACCAGTCAAATTGACTAAGTAATTGTAAAGTGACATATATGATGCCTTCTAGCCGGATTGTAGATCGTTTGTCGTGGCGGACCTTTTCGCTTCAACCTCGGGACCCAACAGTCCGGAGTGTATCCGAATACCCTCTCGGTTATATAAGAACTGAGGCATGCGTGGAGACTAGGCGTAGGGGTCATTAGTGCTTTATCAGACAAGTGCCCAACTAGTTATGTTATATTACATGGATAGTAAGAAACATCTTCCAGAGAGAATAGTTCCGTTAAGGGTTCCTTTCCCTGGGTAGGCATGCCCTAAAGTGCATGTCCGGACTGCGACAAGAAGCGCAGTAAAAACGTCTGGGGGCAGATATGGTTAATAAATAAAAGTCATCTTTTGTTCACCGACCGAATATTCTCTTAAGAACGCTAGCTTTCGGCTTCACCCAGTCTGAGGTACACATCCGACTGACCCGGCAGTAACAATCGCAGAGGTGCTCCCATTATGCCCTAGCCGAATTAACGGGAACATAGGGCATAAATACAAGAGCCAGGCAACCCAGCTTGGCCAAAACTTAAGTCATATCGATTCATATAATGGTGAAAAAGGTACATGCAGAAGTATAACGCATGTGTTGGGCGTGATGCCCAGTTAAATAATTTAAGCTCCTGTGAAAGAAGCCCCCAGGTGTAGATAGTGCGGCTAGCACCTCTGTAGTGTACAAGTGAGGCACAAGGTGACCCTTGAAGACCTAGAGGAATAAAAGAAAGAAAGGGAAACAAGACAGACGACACATATGCAGAAAATGGACAAAGGGAAGGGACTAACATAAATTCCAGTGCTAGGCGTAGAATCTTCAGAGCCTGGCTGCGTTCCATGGGTTCGGCTCGAGTCGACTAGTCGATGCATCCCGCAGTCGGTACGCTCCGCCGGTCAGAACTTGGTCGATGACGAAGGGACCTTCCCATTTGGGCTCTAGCTTGTTCTTTTTCTTATCCGGCAGCCGGAGAACTAGTTCGCCAATGTTATAAGTTTTGGCTCGTACTTCTCTGCTTTGGTATCTGCGGGCCTGTTGCTGGTTAAATGCGGAACGGGCTTTGGCTACGTCGTGCTCTTCCTCCAAGGTGTCCAGACTGTCCTGCCGATCGAGCTCGGCTTCTCTTTCTTCGTACATGCGCACTCGAGGTGAGTCATGAATTATGTCACAGGGCAGGACCGCCTCTGCGCCGTACACCATAAAAAATGGTGTGTATCCGGTACTACGATTTGGCATGGTCCGCAGCCCCCAGAGTACGGAGTCGAGCTCCTCTACCCAGTGCGTGTCAGACTCTGTTAAGGAGCGCACTAGTCTGGGTTTAATGCCGCTCATTATAAGACCATTTGCTTGTTCGACTTGACCGTTGGTTTGTGGATGGTAGACTGAAGCATAATCGAGCTTGATGCCCATTTTGCTGCACCAGAGTTTTACCTCATCGGCCGTGAAGTTCGTGCCGTTATCAATGATGATGCTGTGCGGGGCGTCGTAGCGATGTACAACCCCGGATATGAAATCTATCACCGGTCCGGATTTGGCTGTTTTAACCGATTTGGCCTCTATCCATTTGGTGAATTTATCCACCATGACCAATAAGTATTTTTTCTTGTGGGTTCCACCTTTAAGGGGTCCAACCATGTCAAGCCCCCAGACCGCAAAGGGCCATGTAATGGGGATTGTTCGGAGGGCGGTGGGTGGCTTATGGCTTTGATTTGCAAAGAGCTGGCAACCGGCGCAACGCTGGAATAAGTCCTATGTGTCTGCCCGGGCCGTTTGCCAATAGAATCCTGTACGGAAGGCCTTGCTCACAAGAGCCTCAAGTCGTCTACTAAAGTTTCGACATGCTTGGTTTTAATGACCATGTCATCCACGTATGCCTCCACTGTTTTGCCGATCTGGTTTGCCAGGCATGTCTGAATCATGCGCTGATATGTTGCACCGGCGTTTTTTAGCCCGAAGGGCATTCTGTTGAAGCAGAATGGGCCGTATGGTGTGATGAATGCCGTTGCGGCTTGGTCTAGCTCTGCCATTTTGATTTGGTGGTAGCCGGAGTATGCATCGAGGAAACACAATGAATCGTGTCCTGCGGTAGCATCGATGATTTGATCGATGCGGGGGAGGGGGAAGGGATCCTTTGGGCAGGCCTTGTTAAGGTCCTTAAAATCAACGCAAAAGCGCCAGGATTTGTCCTTCTTTGGTACCATCACTAAGTTTGCTAGCCAGTTCGGATGTTTTATGTCTCTAATGAATACGGCCTCCAATAGCTTGGCTAGTTCCTCTCCCATGGCTTGTCTTTTAGGCTCAGAGAAACGTCGAAGAGCCTGCTTGACTGGCTTGAACCCTTTTATGATATTTAGGTTGTGTTCAGCCAGCCTGCGTGGGATTCCTGGCATGTCTGAAGGGTGCCAGGCAAAAATATCCCAGTTCTCGCGTAGGAACTCTCGCAGTGCAGCGTCAACATCAGGGTTTATTTGTGCCCCGATGGAAGCTGTTTTTGTAGGGTCCGTTGGATGGACTTGGAATTTGACTATTTCGTCCGCCGGCTTAAAGGAGGTGGACTTGGATCTTTTATCGAGTATCACGCCGTCCCTTTTTACCGTGGAGCGCAGCGCAGTTAGTTCTTCGGCCGCTAGGGCTTCAGATAGTGCCTCAAGGGCCAGTGCAGCTGTCTTATTTTCGGCGCGGAGTGCTATGTCCGGATCACTAACAAGAGTGATGATTCTGTTGGGCTCGGGCATTTTGAGCTTCATGTACCCGTAAATGAGGTTTAATCCGCTACCGCCGTCCATGAGTACCTTGGTGAGTTGAAAGCGATCCACGATTGGACTGAGGACCAGTGTGGCTGGTACTCGGGCTGTTCGGAATTTAGGTTCGTCACTAGCATTGAAGGTAATAGCCGTGTCGCTCCAAGGATTTGTTTCTGCTATGTGGCAGATTTCGGACGTGCTGCGGAGTGTTTGCTTCCGTCTTTTACTTGACGCAAAGGTCTCGAAGACCGTTAAGACCGTACTGTTATCCTCGGGGTGGTGCTCTTTGGTTTTTGGGAGGAGTAGATCCTCACCACTTTTTGCCACCTGCCGGAGTATCCAGCATGCTCTAAGGTTGTGCATTGGTATCGCATCCATTGTACTATAAATTTTGCAGGGTCCGTTGAGCCATCCCTCCAGTACGGTTCCTTGCCCCGTAGAGGGCTTTTGCTTTTTGGTAGTTAACCCAGGTGTATTGTGATAATGCACCCTTTTATTTCGGACTGGGTTTGTATTCAGGGCCAGAATATCCCAAAATTTTATTTCGGCTTTCCAGCCTCTTTCCATCGCACAGTAGTTACGCACTATGGACACCAAGTCGGCAAAGCGTGTAATTTCGCGACGACTTATGGCGTTGAGGATTCCCTTGTCCGTGCAATTATTGCAGAAGAATGAAATTGCGTCTTCCTCGTGGCAGTCCTTTATCATGTTCTTGATCAGGAGGAATCTGACCCAGTAATGGTGTACTGTTTCTTCGGGCTCTTGCCTAATTTGGGATAGATCGCGTATGTTTGGGTGGGTGGGTGGTATTGAATCTGAATCCTCACTCGATCTGAGGCTCAGTGGCGAAGGAGTTTCCGAACTCGAAAGCTTGGATTCTTGAACATTTTCTGGTAAATCTAGCCCGCTGCCTGATTCTGGGTTCAGGCTTTGAGTGACGTCCTCCCCTCCGCGGGTATCCGGTTTGGGGGGATCGGGAATCTGGACGTAGCTAGTCCTCAAGATAGATGGAGTTTTGCCGCATTGTTCTTCCACCACTGCAACGTGGTGGGTGACTTGGGGGGATTTAATTTCTCTTAGGTCGGGTTTAGGCCCAATCTGATCATAGTCTATAGCGACTCCCAGGGCGGCGATACGATCCAAGAGCTCGTTCAGGGAAGAGAGCTCCATTGGATCTAAATGTTCGGCGAGTTCCGAGTTGATGTGAAGATTGCTTTCGATGACCCGAGAAGTCATCGTTGGCGCAGCGGCCAAACAGGCGGTCATAAGAAAACCACCTAGCCAGAGAGTTTGGCCGATAGACAGAGCTCCCTCGGTGATAGTGCCGTCTTTAAAGAAGGGACAAGACATCCTTCCTTGTGGCGACGGCATAGCGGAACTCTCAACGAAAGCACCAATGTCGGTGTCAAAACCGGCGGATCTCGGGTAGGGGGTCCCAAACTGTGCGTCTAGGCCGGATGGTAACAGGAGGCAAGGGACACGAAGTTTTACTCAGGTTCGGGTCCTCTTGATGGAGGTAAAACCCTACGTCCTGCTTGATTGATATTGATGATATAGGTGTTACAAGAGTAGATATACCACGAGATCAGAGAGGCTAAACCCTAAAAGCTAGTCTATGGTATGATTGTATGTTGTGATTGTTGTCCTACGGACTAAAACCCCCCGGTTTATATAGACATCGGAGAGGGTTAGGGTTACACAAGGTCGGTTACAAAGGAGGAGATATCCATATACGTATTGCCTAGCTTGCCTTCTACTCCAAGTAGAGTCCCATCCAGACACGAGACAAAGTCTTCAATCTTGTATCTTCATAGTCTAACAGTCCAGCCAATGGAGATAGTCCGGCTGTCCGGAGACCCCCTAATTCAGGACTCCCTCAGGCACCATTCTAAATTCAATGATAATGGGCCACTAATCACCAGCCTCGCCTTATTGTCCTCTACTCTTAATTTAGGGCACATGTGGAAAGTTCTCTTCTTTTTACCTTTATTACCCATATCCAAAACAGGTACGTAATATTTGTTAAAGCCTATGCATTTATGAAGTATAAGAACATGTGGCAATAAGATATGAGATCAAAATAGTATGAACTTGGACAAATTAAATTCTCTAAGTAAACTTGGATAGATTACATAACAATGGGGACAGAACCCTGAAGTGACAACAAATTGGTACACTAGGTACTTTGGAGGTGAGCTGCACTATTATAGATGACAAATATGATTATCCCATGAACCTAGAGATCTCATGTTAGCAAAACCAGATGTATATAGGCCATTTTATCAATAGAAAAAAAATGTGTATAGGGCTAGGGTTATTGTTCTGTCAGTGATTATTCAAATTTTGAAGGTTGTACAGAACTACATACGTGGAAGGAGAGAAATATAGGAAAACATATCTCCAAGCAAAACCGCCACAACCCCTACAAGGAAAATACACTAAGGTATAATGATCATATATTCAGTCTAAACTCACTATACACATCGGTTCGGCATGAATCACCTAATCAACACGATGAACCACCTAGTATTTCCGGGACAAGGTTCGAACACAAAGAACGAAAGGTTGGAAAGATTTCAGTACTTCTTCCACCCGCCGAACTACTTCGCAATTACAACCATGTAGCTCGATCACCATCACTAGAAGGATCAAATCACCCCATTTGCAATGCAAACACCAATAAAGCTTCAAGGGTGGAGAAAATAAGCCTTAACCCGCACATCTAAACAATCTATAAAAACATCTTTTTATGAGCATGTACAAATTCCATTGGAGTTTAGAGTTTCCAAAATGATTGTTTCTTACTAGCCTGTGTATATTACCATTAGTTTGCTATGTGCATATGTGTGAAGTCTCTAGGAATAGTTTGTCCGATTCAGATCATTTTATAGGGTGGATGCTAATGCATGCTAAGGAAATCTGCAATGTATGTACCGTTACACGTTTTGAGAGCACATTACCATCTTTCTCACTAATTTTTGGTATGACTCTTAACTACAATGGTCAGCAGTGTTGTGTCATTGATATGATTTTGTCGGTGGCATGAGTTCAAGAAAAGGGAACTGGAGAATAATCTCTATCATTCTAAGTATTTAAGTTTTGCGTCTCATCTAAATACGTCAGAAAATGTGCTTGTTTATGTTTCTATGACTAACCAGCCCTTTTTCATTACTTGTAGAGTGCCTGCAAGCTACAACGGATCCAAAAAATAAAGCAATATATCCTCATAGACCTTGAAAGTGTTGTCCTCTTGTACTATGTGTCACCCCGATTGAAAAGTATTATTAGGAACAACTAATATTTCATTTAGATTTTGGTTTCATCATGGACATCCAAAGGAAGACAAGATCATGCAAATCAAGATAGACGAACAAGTTTGTCATATGATCTTGTTGTTTTCATATGAATTAGTTCAGACTAGAAGCGATCACGCGCTTTGCTATGCCAAAAAATACAATGCGACTCATTTTATTATATTTTGATCGGTGTGATACATTACGAACTCAACCTGCAATGCTCTTCGCTTTGCTCATCTTGATAAAGAAGGCCTTTGTACCATGGAGAAATATGCATTTTCAAAACTATACATAGATTTCTATCATTGCATTTAGTAATGACAAAGATATATCGGCATATCCATGAAAAAGGATTTCTTTGATTAAATCAAGACATACTAAAGTAAGTGAATAAGATAATATACATGAAATAATATTGTTTGTCTCAATAGTGAATGAAAGAATATACAAAATAATATAGCTTGTGTAACACCAAGGATGTGATTTACCCAATATGTACTCAAACTCTTGCCGTTTCCGGCCTTAAGTTATTTTATTTTCTCGGGTTCGGGTTTTTGTCTCCGTGTGTTGTTATCGTTGTCATGCATCTCATATCATGTCATCATGTGCATTGCATTTGCATACGTGTTCATCTCATGCATTCGAGCATTTTCCCCGTTGTCCGTTTTGCATTCCGGTGCTTCGTTCTCCTCCGGTGGCCATTTCTACCTTTTTTTCGTGTGTGGGGTTTAAACATTTCCGGATTGGACTGAGACTTGCCAAGCGGCCTTGGTTTAATACTGGTAGACCGCCTGTCAAGTTTCATATCATTTGGACTTTGTTTGATACTCCAACGGTTAACCGAGGGACCGAAAAGGCCTCGTGTGTGTTGCAGCCCAACACCCCTCCAAGTTGGCCCAAAACCCACCAAAACCTTCTCCATCATCTAGAGCGTTCGATCACGATCGCATGGCCGAAAACCGCACCTCATTTGGACTCTCCTAGCTCCCTCTATGCCTATATATAGACCCCCTCATCCAAATCCGGATCTCTCCCCCGTCCAAACCCTAAATTCCACCTCGCGCCGGCCGGACACGTCCATCCTGGCCGGACGAAATCGCCCCGCCAATCAGCCGCCGCCACGTGTCCCCCGAGGGGACCTCTTCGCCACCAGCACCGCCGGCCCGCCCAGGCCCGAGGCGGGCCCTCTCCCACGCCGAATCGGGCCGCCTCTCGCCCGCGCCCGCCGCCGGCTTCTTCCCCGCGCCCGGCCGCCGCTTCGCCGCCCGGCGTTCGTCTCCGGCGAACCCCGGCACCGCCCCGCCGCCTCTTCACTCCACCGCGCCGGCCCGGTCCCGCGCCGCCCGCCGCCGCCAAGTCGCCGCCCCGGCCTCCTCCTCACCTCCTCGCCCGGAGAACCTCAATCCCAACAAGTTCCTCGACGGATCCGGCCAACTCCGGCGAGCTCGAGCGAAGTCCGGCGAACCTCGATCCGCGTGCTGTCCGGATCTGGATCTGAGATCCAAAACGACGGTTGACTTTCTCCCTAACCCTAATTCATTTGCTCCGGTTCATCGTGTCGTAACTCCTCATCCGTAGCTCCATTTTAGGCATATAGCATATCAAAATGTTCATCTCAGAGAGTACATCATTTCATCTCATTGCATCATTTTCATGTTGATGCCCGAAATGCTATTAAAAGAGTGCTATTTGAGTTAATTGTCAGATCTGCTGCTCCATTTAGATATTTGTCATTTTTGCCATGATTATTGTGTGCATGATGTGCCCTTGAGCTCTACATTTGTTTTGTTAAGGATTTTGCCATCTTTCCAGAGGTGCAACCCATGTATTTTTGTGATGTGTGTGGTGACTAGCACAAGCTTGCAAAGTGAGGCACTTGGTAATGCTGATTTCAGGGACTTAGCTTTTTCATAGTCCTTCATCTTTTTATCTCATATTGCCATATGTTCATGTTGATTCCTAGTGATCCGTGTCTCTTTTGAGGATGATCAGTAAGGATGTTTTGTTAATCTTGTAGTGCTCTATCCATCCATGTCTTTTTTTGCAATTATGGAGCACCCTATCTTGAGTCAATCGAGCTCTACTTTTGTCATTTCGTGAATCTGGGCAGATTGTCTACTTGTTAGCGATTTTGCCGCTGGTGTTGTAGTTGATCTGTGCATGCTATGCTATTGTTTTTGCCATGTCTAGCTTGCATTTTGTGTATTCTTGATGGGTGTATGCTTAGATTGTCATGACTTGCTCTGTAGTGAGTGCATCGAGCTCGTAAACATGCCTACTTGATATCTGTTTCAGCATGCTCCAGTTTTCACTAAGTCTGAGAACTGATTATGTTTTTGCCATGTTCACATGCTTACAAATGTATTTTCTGATCCCTTTTGGCTCAAGGTCACTAAGGGACTTTTGTTAAGCTCTTTGCGTAGATCCATGCTATGCTTTACTTTGCCGTATTCAGGTCCTTTAGCATATAGTTTTCATGCTCCAAAGTGTGCTACCTGATCTGAAATTCCAGACATGTGTTAATTTCACTAAGTCTGAAATTTGTTTGTCAAATGCATTTTTGTCATGCTTGTTTGAACCTGTTAATGGATGATTTGGCCGTAGCTCAGTGCTAGACTTTTGTTAAGCATCATGAATGGATTCCTGCCATGTGTTTTGATGCCATGTTTGGGTGCTGTAGCATGTTAATCTTGTTGCATTTAGATGGCTACTTGCTGTAAATCGCAGAACGTGGTCATATTTGATTTGCTTGCCATTTCCAAACCGTAACTCCGATTCCGGCATTCTTTATATCGTTTTCAAGCGATTTAATCTCATCTTTCCAGTGGCATACTTGGATTTCCAAGTTGGGGCCAGTTTCATGCATCCCTTGTCAAATCTTGCATATGCATCCCGCATAGCATACCATCATTGCATCATATTGTTTGAGCTTTGCACGTGGTTGATTGTGTTCCGTTTGCTTGTTTGTCTTGTTTGGGTAGAGTCGGGAGACGAGTTCTCTAACGAGGAGCCCGTTGAGTTTGCTTTCGAGGATCCAGTCAACTCTGACAACTTTGCAGGCAAGATGATCATACCCTCGAAATCACTACTATCTTTGCTTTGCTAGATGCTTGCTCTTTTGCTATGCCTATGCTACGATGCCTACCACTTGATTTCAAGCCTCCCAAATTGCTATGCCAAACCTCTAACCCACCATGTCCTAGCAAACCGTTGATTGGCTATGTTACCGCTTTGCTCAGCCCCTCTTATAGCGTTGTTAGTTGCAGGTGAAGATTGGAGACCGTTCCTTGTTGGAACATTATTTACTTGTTGGGATATCATTATATTGCCATGTTCTCTTAATGCATCTATATACTTGGTAAAGGGTGGAAGGCTCGGCCTCTCGCCTAGTGTTTTGTTCCACTCTTGCCGCCCTAGTTTCCGTCATATCGGTGTTATGTTCCCGGATTGTTGCGTTCCTTACGCGGTTGGGTTATAATGGGAACCCCTTGATAATTCACCTTGATTAAAGCTTTTCCAGCAATGCCCAACCTTGGTTTTACCATTTGCCACCTAGCCCTTTTTCCCTTGGGTTTCCGGAGCCCGAGGGTCATCTTATTTTAAACCCCCCCCCCCCCCCCGGCCAGTGCTCCTCTGAGTGTTGGTCCAACCCGTCAGCCGTCGGTGACTACCAGGGGCAACTCTGGGCTGGCCTACTGGAAGTTTAGACAATCTGAGTGTGCCCTGAGAACGAGATATGTGCAGCTCCTATAGGGATTTGTCGACACATTCGGGCGGTGTTGCTGGATTTGTTTTAACCTGTCGAAGTGTCTTGAAGAACCGAGATACCGAGTCTGATCGAAACGTCTCGGGAGGAGGTCTATTCCTTCGTTGACCGTGAGAGCTTGTCATGGGCTAAGTTGGGACTCCCCTGCAGGGTTTTGAACTTTCGAAAGCCGTGCCCGCGGTTATGGGCAGATGGGAATTTGTTAATGTCCGGTTGTAGATAACTTGAACCTTAACTTAATTAAAATGAATCAACAGTGTGAGTTACCGTGATGGTCTCTTCTCGGCGGAGTCCGGGAAGTGAACACGGTGTTGGAGTAATGCTTGCAGGTTGCCCTCTAGTTATTCGTTCGCGCTTTGCCTCCTCTTCCCGCTCTCTTGTGCGATCAGGATAGCCACTATATATGCTAGTCGCTTGCTGCAGCTCCACATATTACCTTGCCTCACCTATTAAGCTTAAATAGTCTTGATCGCGAGGGTGCGAGATTGCTGAGTCCCTGTGCCTCACAGATTACTATTAAACCAGATGCAGGGCCTGATGATTCCGCTCCAGATGGCGCGCTTGAGCTCAAGTGGGAGTTCGACGAGGACTCTCAACGATACTACGTGTCTTTCCCTGATGATCAGTAGTGGTGCCCAGTTGGGGGTGATCGGGACCGTGTCGCATGTTGGGTTATCTTTTATTTTGGCGTCGTAGTTGGGCCATGAGTGTTTGGATGATGTAACGCTATTTTATGTACTTGATTGACGTGGCGAGTGTAAGCCAACTATGTTATCTCCCCTTTTATTATCTATATTACATGGGATGTTGTGATGATTGCCTAACTTGCGACATATGCCTTCAATGCGATTATGTCTCTAAGTCGTGCCTCGACACGTGGGAGCTATAGTCGCATCGAGGGTGTTACAGCTTGTTTCAACAACTAAGTATTTCAAAAGGTAATAAGGACGAATGGAGTTTCCCCTCCTTAGTACTCCCATATCGTTTCATTTTCAATGTCCTTGGATGGAAAAAAGACGGCGCACGTTCATCTATAGAGATGACACCACATTGCATATAGGTCAATAAACAACTTAAACTTAGGCAAGTCAATATATGGTCATTCTTTAAATCATGGGTTTGTGGGATCATTAAAAACACCGTTAAATAGGTATCATGCCGCAATGTATCTATTCAATGTAATGAAAGCCTGACCAAGCCAAGATAATGAAGAGAAATCAACAAATGGATGATCATTGGATGGATTTGCTAGGTACACTAATCTTCATTTTAGTAGCTATTCGATTACACTATTACAATACATCCATTGGAGTGCACCAAATGTCCAACCAAAACTTTGTCAGCCAAGTGGCATAATATTTTGGCATTTTATCTAGAGGTGATTAAATCTCTTGTAGCATGGTTTTTTCTTGTAAAAACAACCTACAACCTTTTAAGGGTATTATAAAAAAACTATTAGAGGTTAATATTTTTTTTCACTTCAATAGTATAAACACAAATTTCAAATTCGATTTGCACGCAAAAAAGATTCATATTCCCTATTTGCTCAGGTAATTTTTCTTACTCCCTCCGATTCAAAATAAGTGTTGCGGTCCTAGTTCAAACTATGACACTTATTTTGGATTGGAGGTAGTAGATGATACCATTCTTAATGGCATATAAGGTAAAAAAAAATAGGAACCATGTGCTTGAGGTAGATGCATCAGAAACAAATATCTCCATGATCTACTCTATACCTTTATTTGCACATCCACGCCCATTTTTGCTCATGCTTGCTATAAACAGCCATTCTCCATCTGTTTGGAAGTGAAGAAAGAACACAAAAAAGTTACACATGTCTATCTCCTCTACCTTCCAGCTATAGCTACACCTTCCTGGAACTATAGGTAGAAAACTAAAATGAATTCTCTTGTCTACCTTCCAGGTACAACTATACACCTTAGGAAGGAAACAAACCATCTCGTCTCTACCTTACCCTTGGGTTCATCACTATCTCCTATACTGAATTTTGTATCCTAATGACCAATTAGCAGTTGCAATGATTCAGATGACTAGGTGTCTCAGAAACTAAAGAATCACATCAATTGGGAAAACAATACGGTTACCACCTAAAGAATCACATCATATAGTGAATTCAGATAGGCAAATTACCATGAAACAAATATGGTAATGCCTTCCACATTGTTCGTATGTCTTAAATATGGACCACTAAGTAGAACTAAACCATTTAAAAAGTGGACACTATGAAGCCTTTGTTATACTATCAGATCACAAATTAACCATGGAAAGGACAACTCAAATACCTGAATTTTTTCATATATCTCAGGTACACGACATCACCTTACATCTGAAAAAAGAATTCAAAGCGAAGGGGATGACTTGCATTACCAGAGCGTCACCTAGACCCATTGAAGTGACCATATAGTGAACAATTTAGATTGGCAAGTTAAAAATATCATGAAACTAACGTGGTACATGTTGGGGAACGTAGTAATTTCAAAAAAAAATCCTACGCACATGCAAGATCATGGTGATGCATAGCAACGAGAGAGGAGAGTGTTGTCCACGTACCCTCATAGACCGAAAGCGGAAGCGTTAGCACAACGCGGTTGATGTAGTCGTACGTCTTCACGATCCGACCGATCCAAGCACCGAACATACGACACCTCCGAGTTCAGCACACGTTCAGCTCGATGACGTCCCTCGAACTCCGATCCAGCCGAGCTTTGAGGGAGAGTTCCCTTAGCACGATGGCGTGGTGATGGTGGTGATGATGCTACCGACGCAGGGCTTCGCCTAAGCATCGCTACGATATTATTGAGGTGGAATATGGTGGAGGGGGCACCGCACACGGCTAAGAGATCAAGAGATCAATTGTTGTGTCTATGGGGTGCCCCCCTCGTCCGTATATAAAGGAGGGGAGGAGGAGATGGCTGGCCAAGGGGAGGAGGCGCGCCCAAGGGGGGCAATCCTACTCCAAGTAGGATTCCCCCCTCTTTCCTACTCCAAGTAGGAAGGGGAGGAGAAGAAGAAGGAAAGGGGGCCGGCCCCTAGTCCAATTTGATTTGGGCTAGGGGGCGTGCGCCCCTAGCTGGCCGCCTCTCCTCTTCCACCACTTGGGCCCATGAGGCCCAATAACCCCCCCGGGAGGTTCCGGTAACCTCCCGGTTTCTCCGGTATTTATCCAATAACCCCCGGAAGTCATCCCATGTCCGAATATAACATTACAATATATCAGTCTTAACGTCTCGACCATTTCAAGACTCCTCGTCATGTCCGTAATCATATCCGGGTCTTCGAACTACCTTCGGTACATCAAAACACAAAACTCATAATACTGATCATCATCTAACTTTAAGCGTGCGGACCCTATGGGTTCGAGAACTATGTAGACATGACCGAGACACGTCTCCGGTCAATAACCAATAGCAGAACCTGGATGCTCATATTGGCTCCTACATATTCTACGAAGATCTTTATCGGTCAAACTGCATAACAACATACGTTGTTCCCTTTGTCATCGGTATGTTACTTGCCCGAGATTCGATCATCGGTATCTCAATACCTAGTTCAATCTCGTTACTGGCAAGTCTCTTTACTCGTTCTGTAATACATCATCTCGCAAGTAAATCATTAGTTAAAATGCTTGCAAGGCTTATAGTGATGTGCATTACCGAGTGGGCCCAGAGATACCTCTCCGACAATCGGAGTGACAAATCCTAATCTCGAAATATGCCAACCCAACAAGTACCTTCGGAGACACCTGTAGAGCACCGTTATAATCACCCAGTTACGTTGTGATGTTTGGTAGCACACAAAGTGTTCCTCCGGTAAACGGGAGTTGCATAATCTCATAGTCATAGGAACATGTATAAGTCATGAAGAAAGCAATATCAACATACTAAACGATGAAGTGCTAAGCTAACAGAATGGGTCAAGTCAATCACATCATTCTCCTAATGATGTGATCCCGTTAATCAAATGACAACTCATGTCTATGGCTAGGAAACATAACCATCTTTGATCAACGAGCTAGTCAAGTAGAGGCATACTAGTGACACTTTGTTTGTCTATGTATTCACACATGTATTATGTTTCCGGTTAATACAATTCTAGCATGAATAATAAACATTTATCATGAAATAAGGAAATAAATAATAACTTTATTATTGCCTCTGGGGCATATTTGCTTCAGTCTCCCACTTGCACTAGAGTCAATAATCTAGATCACATCACCATGTGATTAACATTGATAGTTCACATAATCATGTGATTAACACCCATAGTTCACATCGCCATGTGACCAACACCCAAAGGGTTTGCTAGATTCAGTAATCTAGTTCACATCGCTATGTGATTAACACCCAAAGATTACTAAGGTGTGATCATGTTTTTCTTGTGAGAGAATCTTAGTCAACGGGTCTTTCACATTCAGATCCGTTATGTATTTTGCAAATTTCTATGTCCACAATGCTCTCCATGGAGCTACTTTAGCTAATTGCTCCCACTTTCAATATCTATCCAGATTGAGACTTAGAGTCATCTGGATCAGTGTAAAAACTTGCATCGACATAACCCTTTACGACGAACCTTTTGTCACCTCTATAATCGAGAAACATATCCCTGTTCCACTAAGGATAAGTTTGAACGCTGTCCAGTGATCTACTCCTAGATCACTATTGTACTCCCTTGTCAAACTCAGTGTAGGGTATACAATAGATCTGGTACACAGTATGGCATACTTTATAGAACATATGGCTGAGGCATAGGGAATGACTTTCCTTCTCTTTCTATCTTCTGCCGTGGTCGGGCTTTGAGTCTTACTCAACTTCACACCTTGCAACACAGGCAAGAACTCTTTCTTTGACTGTTCCATTTTGAACTAATTCAAAATCTTGTCAAGGTACATACTCATTGAAAATCTTTATCAAGCGTCTTGATCTATCTCTATAGATCTTGATGCTCAACATGTTAGTAGCTTTACCGAGGTCTTTCTTTGCTTTCAAATACTCCTTTATGCTTTCCAGAAAATTCTACATCATTTCTCATCAACAATATGTCATTTACATATACTTATCAGAAAGGTTGTAGTGCTCCCACTCACTTTCTTGTAAATACAGGCTTCACTGCAAGTCTGTATAAAACTATATGCTTTAATCAACTCATGAAAACATATATTCCAACTCCGAGATGCTTTCACCAGTCCACGGATGGATCGCTGGAGCTTGCACATTTTGTTAGCACCTTTAGGATTGACAAAACCTACTAGTTGCATCATATACAACTCTTTTTTAATAAATCCATTAAGGATTGCGGTTTTGTTATCCATTTGCCAGATTTCATAAAATGCGGTAATTGCTAACATGATTCGGACAAACTTTAAGCATCGATACGAGTGAGAAAATCTCATCGTAGTCAACACCTTGAACTTTGTCAAAATCTTTTTCCGACAAGTCTAGCTTTGTAGATAGTAACACTACTATCAGCGTCCGTCTTCCTCTTGGAGATCCATTTATTTTCTATGGCTTGCCGATCATCGGGCAAGTCAACCAAAGTCCACACTTTATTCTCATACATGGATCCCATCTCAGATTTCATGGCCTCAAACCATTTCGCGGAATCTGGGCTCATCATCGCTTCCTCATAGTTCGTAGATTCGTCATAGTCAAGTAACATGACCTCCAGAACAGGATTACTGTACCACTTTGGTGCGGATCATACTCTGGTTGACCTACGAGGTTCGGTAGTAACTTGATCTGAAGGTACATGATCATCATCATTAGCTTCCTCACTAATTGGCATAGGAGTCACAGAAACTGATTTCTGTGATGAACTACTTTCCAATAAGGGAGAAGGTACAGTTACCTCATCAAGTTTAACATTCCTCCCACTCACTTCTTTCGAGAGAAACTCCTTCTCTAGAAAGGATCCATTCTCAGCAACAAATGTCATGCCTTCGGATCTGTGATAGAAGGTGTACCCAATGGTTACTTTTGGGTATCCTATGAAGACGCACTTCTCTGACTTGGGTTTGAGCTTATCAAGATGAAACTTTTTCACATAAGCATCGCAACCCCAAACTTTAAGAAACGATAGCTTAGGTTTCTTGCTAAACCACAGTTCATACGGTGTCATCTCAATGGATTTAGATGGTGTCCTATTTAACGTGAATGCGGTCGTCTCTAAAGCATAACCCCAAAACGATAGCGGTAAATCAGTAAGAGACATCATAGATCGCACCATATCTAGTAAAGTACGATTACGACGTTCGGACACACCATTACGCTGTGGTGTTTCGGGTGGCGTGAGTTGCGAAACTATTCCGCATTGTTTCAAATGTAGACCAAACTCGTAACTCAAATATTCTCCTCCACAATCAGATCGTAGAAACTTTATTTTCTTGTTACGATGATTTTCAACTTCACTCTGAAATTCTTTGAACTTTTCAAATGTTTCAGACTTATGTTTCATTAAGTAGATATACCCATATCTGCTTAAATCATCTGTGAAGGTGAGAAAATAACGATACTCGCCGCAAGCCTCAACATTCATTGGACCACATACATCAGTATGTATGATCTCCAACAAATCAGTTGCTCGCTCCATAGTTCCGGAGAACGGCGTTTTAGTCATCTTGCCAATGAGGCATGGTTCGCAAGTACCAAGTGATTCATAATCAAGTGATTCCAAAAGTCCATCAGTATGGAATTTCTTCATGCGCTTTATACCAATATGACCCAAATGGCAGTGCCACAAATAAGTTGCACTATCATTATCAACTCTGCATCTTTTGGCTTCAACATTATGAATATGTGTATCACTACTATCGAGATTCATAAAAAATAGACCACTCTTTAAGGGTGCATGACCATAAAAGATATTACTCATATAAATAGAACAACCATTATTCTCATATTTAAATGAATATCCCTCTCGCATTAAACAAGATCCAGATAATGTTCATGCTCAACGCTGGCACCAAATAACAATTATTTAGGTCTAAAACTAATCCCAAAGGTAGATGTAGAGGTAGCATGCTGACAACGATCGCATCGACTTTGGAACCATTTCCCACGTGCATCGTCACCTCGTCCTTAGCCAGTGTTCGCTTAATCCGTAGTCCCTGTTTTGAGTTGCAAATATTAGCAACAGAACCAGTATCAAATACCCAGGTGCTACTGTGAGCTCTGGTAAGGTACACATCAATAACATGTATATCACATATACTTTTGTTCACCTTGCCATCCTTCTTATCCGCTAAATACTTGGGGCAGTTCCGCTTCCAGTGACCAGTCTATTTGCAGTAGAAGCACTCAGTCTCAGGATTAGGTCCAGACTTGAGTTTCTTCTCTTGAGCAGCAACTTGTTTGCTGTTCTTTTTGAAGTTCCTCTTCTTCTTCCCTTTGCCCTTTTTCTTGAAACTGGTGGTCTTATTGACAATCAACACTTGATGCTCCTTCTTGATTTCTACCTCCGCAGCCTTTAGCATTGCGAAGAGCTCGGGAATCATCTTATCCATCCCTTGCATATTATAGTTCATCACTAAGCTCTTGCAGCTTGGTGGCAGTGATTGAAGAACTCTGTCAATGACACTATCAACAGGAAGATTAACTCCCAGTTTAGTCAAGTGATTATGATACCCAGACATTTTGAGTATATGCTCACTGACAAAACTATTCTCCTCCATCTTGCAGCTATAGAACTTATTGGAGACTTCATATCTCTCAATCCAGGCATTTGCTTGAAATATTAACTTCAACTCCTGGAACATCTCATATGCTCCATGACGTTCAAAATGTCATTGAAGTCCCGGTTCTAAGTCGTAAATCATGGCACACTGAACTATCGAGTAGTCATCAGCTTTGCTCTGCCAGGTGTTCATAACATCTGGTGTTGCTCCTGCAGCAGGTTTGGCACTTAGCGGTGCTTCCAGGACGTAATTCTTCTGTGCAGCAATGAGGATAATCCTCAAATTACGGACCCAGTCCATGTAATTGCTACCATCATCTTTCAACTTTGCTTTCTCAAGGAACACATTAAAATTCAACGGAACAACAGCACGAGCCATCTATCTACAACAAACATAGACATGCAAAATACTATCAGGTACTAAGTTCATGATAAATTTAAGTTCATTTAATCATATTACTTAAGAACTCCTACTTAGATAGACATCTCTCTAATCATCTAAGTGATCACGTGATCCAAATCAACTAAACCATAACCGATCATCACGTGAAATGGAGTAGTTTTCAATGGTGAACATCATTATGTTGATCATATCTACTATATGATTCACGCTCGATCTTTCGGTCTCAGTGTTCCAAGGCCATATCTGCATATGCTAGGCTCGTCAAATTTAACCTGAGTATTCTACGTGTGCAAAACTGGCTTGCACCCATTGTAGATGGACGTAGAGCTTATCACACCCGATCATCACGTGGTGTCTGGGCATGACGAACTTTGGCAACGGTGCATACTCAGGGAGAACACTTTTATCTTGAAATTTAGTGAGAGATCATCTTATAATGCTACCGTCAATCAAAGCAAAATAAGATGCATAAAAGATAAACATCACATGCAATCAATATAAGTGATATGATATGGCCATCATCATCTTGTGCTTGTGATCTCCATCTCTGAAGCACCGTCATGATCACCATCGTCACCGGCGCGACACCTTGATCTCCATCGTAGCATCATTGTCGTCTCGTCAACTATTTCTTCTACGACTATCGCTACCGCTTAGTGATAAAGTAAAGCAATTATAGGGCGATTGCATTGCATACGATAAAGCGACAACCATATGGCTCCTGCCAGTTGCCGATAACTCGGTTACAAAACATGATCATCTCATACAATAAAATATATTATCATGTCTTGACCATATCACATCACAACATGCCCTGCAAAAACAAGTTAGACGTCCTCTACTTTGTTGTTGCAAGTTTTACGTGGCTGCTATGGGCTGAGCAAGAACCGTTCTTACCTACGCATCAAAACCACAATGATATTTCATCAAGTTAGTGCTGTTTTAACCTTCTCAAGGACCTGGCATAGCCACACTCGGTTCAACTGAAGTTGGAAAAACTGACACCCTCCAGCCACCTGTGTGCAAAGCACATCGGTGGAACCAGTCTCGCGTAAGCGTACGCGTAATGTCGGTCCGTATTGCTTCATCCAACAATACCACCGAACCAAAGTATGACACGCTAGTAAGCAGTATGACTTGTATCGCCCACAACTCATTTGTGTTCTACTCGTGCATATAACATCAACGCATAAAATCTGGCTCTGATGCCACTATTGAGGAACGTAGTAATTTCAAAAAATTTCCTACGCACACGCAAGATCATGGTGATGCATAGCAACGAGAGGGGAGAGCGTGTCCATGTACCCTAGTAGACCAAAAGCGGAAGCGTTGGCACAACGCGGTTGATGTAATCGTACGTCTTCACGATCCGACTGATCAAGTACCGAACGCACGGCACCTCCGAGTTCTGCACACGTTCAACTCGATGACGTCCCTCGAACTCCGATCCAGCCGAGCTTTGAGGGGGAGTTCCGTCAGCACGACGGCGTGGTGACGATGATGATATTCTACCGACGCAGGGCTTCGCCTAAGCACCACTACGATATAACCGAGGTGGATTATGATGGAGGGGGGCACCGCACGCGGCTAAGAGATCCAAGGGATCAATTGTTGTGTCTCTAGGGGGTGCCTCCCTCCCCGTATATAAAGGAGTGGAGGAGGAGGAGAGGGGCGACCACCCTTGGCGCGCCCCATGAGGAGTCCTACTCCCACCGGGAGTAGGACTCCCCCCCTTCCATGTTGGAGTAGGAGAGGAGAGGGAAGGAGAAAGAGGAAGAAAGGAAAGGGGGGGTGCCGCCACCCTTCCTTGTCCAATTCGGACTTGGGAGGGGAGGGGCGCGCGGCTGCCCATTGGCCGCCTCTCCTCTTCCACCAATTGGGCCCATGAAGCCCAATAACCTCCGGGGGTTCTGGTAACCCCCCGATACTCCGGTATATATCCAATAACCCCCGGAACCATTCTGGTGTCCGAATATAGTCGTCCAATATATCAATCTTTATGTATCGACCATTTCGAGACTCCTCGTCATGTCCGTGATCACATCCGGGACTTTGAACTACCTTCGGTACATCAAAACACATAAACTCATAATATAACTGTCATCAAACTTTAAGCGTGCGGACCCTACGGGTTCGAGAACTATGTAGACATGACCGAGACACGTCTCTGGTCAATAACCAATAGCGGAACCTAGATGCTCATATTGGCTCCTACATATTCTACGGAGATCTTTATCGGCCAAACTGCATAACAACATACGTTGTTCACTTTGTCATCGGTATGTTACTTGCCCGAGATTCGATCGTATGTATCTCAATACCTAGTTCAATCTAGTTACTGGCAAGTCTCTTTACTCGTTCCGTAATACATCATCCCGCAACTAACTCATTAGTTGCAATGCTTGCAAGGCTTAAGTGATGTGTATTACCGAGTGGACCCAGAGATACCTCTTCGACAATCGGAGTGACAAATCCTAATCTTGAAATACACCAACCCAACAAGTACCTTTGGAGACACCTATAGAGCACCTTTATAATCACCCAGTTATGTTATGATGTTTGGTAGCACACAAAGTGTTTCTCCGGTAAACAGGAGTTGCATAATCTCATAGTCACAGGAACATGTATAAGTCATGAAGAAAGCAATAGCTACAAACTAAACGATCAAGTGCTAAGCTAACGGAATGGGTCAAGTCAATCACATCATTCTCCTAATGATGTGATCTCGTTAATCAAATGACAACTCTTTGTCTATGGCTAGAAAACATAACCATCTTTGTTCAACGAGCTAGTCAAGTAGAGGCATACTAGTGACACTCTGTTTGTCTATGTATTCACATATATATTATGTTTCCGGTTAATACAATTTTAGCATGAATAATAAACATTTATCATGATATAAGGAAATAAATAATAACTTTATTATTGCCTCTAGGGCATATTTCCTTCATATCGAAATGTGCATATCTAGCTTTGTTTCATGGTCCGTGTGATGATCTACGTGATTTATCTACACTTTGCATGAGCAGTACGAATAGGATATATACATGTAAATGCAGATGTGGAGGATAGAAATTAAGAAGTGCCCGGTCAGTAGCGTGTCCACGAGCGTTTAAGGGACCGAATTTGCAAGTCCATCTGTAGACGTTCTAAGAGCATCTCCAGCCGCGCCCCCAATAGGCCCAGGGCGACTTTTTCGCACCGGCGCCGAAAAAAAACCCAGTCGCGCCCCCAAGACGCCGAAATCCGCTGGCTCGGCCCGTTTTTGGGCCCGGTGATCGCAGGCCGAACCCAGCACACTGGGGCCGCTCGGGGGCTCCGACAGAAGGGGAAAACGCACCTGGGCCATACTGTCAGGCGAAAAGTCAAGCATTAGTCCAGATTCGCCCCCCACCCTCGCGCGCTCAGCCACCACCCTGCCGATCCCGGCGCCGCCCACCGCCCAGCACCGCTAGATAGGCCATTTCCCACCAGAAAAGAGAGAAGGTTTCACGGCGGTAGCCTCTCCACCACCGTCCAGATGAGTTTTCCGGCTCTCCGGCCACCCAGGGCGGTATACCGGCGGGTGTGCGCCCACCTAGTTGATGCCATCTATCCGAGACGTTCTACATTTGTGAAGACTATCTCAAACGTTGTGCCAGGAGGCAAGAAAGTCCCACTTTGCGAAGGTTCAGGAAGCTTGCACGAAGGATATCGAGCGGGCATTTGGTGTGCTCCAATCTCGATTTGCTGTTGTCCGGTACCCTACTCAGACCTGGTCGAAAGATCAAATGTGGGAGATCATGACTTGTTGTGTCATCTTGCACAACATGATCATTGAGAGCGAGCAGGAAGAGCCAGTGTATGACACTGAACGATACTACAGGCAGGGTCCTCTTGCCCAAATTGATCACCAGCTACTGACAACCTGGACTGCCTTCCTCAATATGCGTCAGGAGATCCGAGACTCACAGGTGCATCAACAACTGCAGCAGGCTCTGGTGGAGCACCTATGTAGGCTCAAGGGCAACGCCTGGCTCGACGTATGATGTAATATGAGTTTTTATTTATTGAACTATATAATTTGTATTGAACTATTTGTATTGATTTTCTGTGATGAACTATGTAATAAAAATTTACTTTTGTTGAATTCGCGCCGAACCACGATGAATATGGGCCGATTTACACCGATATCGGACCGACTTTTCGCCGAAAGTGGGCCGAAAAGCGGGCCGATATCGACGGCTGGGCACCCAATCGCCCCCCGGGGTTCCTATATGGCGCGTAGGTCACCCCGTAACACCGTAGCGCATACCGCCTACCTCTTTCCTTGTGTTATCGGGCCGACCTAGTTCGCTTCCCTTTCTCTGGTTCTGCGGGTTTTGGGAAGCTTATAGAAACTTCCCAGAACCAATTTTTATTTTATGTTTTCTATAATGTTTTTTTCCCGTTCTTTTCAATTTTTCTTTCATTTTTTCTTTCCTTTTTTCTATTCTCTTCTTCTTCTTCTTCACTTTTTGACTATTTTTGGCTTTTTTTTATTTCGAATTCGTTAACAACTTTTTCTGTTCATCGAATTCAAAAAATGTTCAACCATGCAAATAAATGTTCACAATCCAAAAAAATGTTCATCTAATTCAATTTTTGTTCATCAGACTTTAAAAATGTTCATAAAAATTCAAAAGTTGTTCACCAAACTAAAAAAATGTTCATCGTTTTCTTTTTTTCATTGAATTTTTTGTTCATCAGTTTCAAGAAATGTTCATCACATTCAAAATTTGTTCACTGAATTGAAAATTTGTTCATCAATTTTTCAAAATAATGTTCATCGAATGCAAATTTTGTTCATAAATTTGTCCAACAAATTTCTCTAACACTAATTTTTTTTCTACAAATAAAAAAATGTTCATCAAATGCAAAATTTGCTCATCGATGTTCAAAATATGTTCATCAAATTCAAAAAAAAATCATTTCTTTGGAATCATGATTTTTTTTACAAATACATGAACATTTTTTTGAATTCACAAACATTGTTTTAACCATGAACATTATCTTAAATTCAAGACAATTTTTTGTAATCATTAGCATTTTTTTGCAAATTCGTGAACATTTCGCGAATGCACGAACCTTTTGAGATCATGAACATTTTTTAAAATTCGTGAACATTTTTTTAAATTTGTGAACATTTTTGGTAATCTTGAACTTTTTTGCAAATTCGTGAACATTTCACGAATGCATGATTTTTGTTGAAATCATGAACATTTTTTGAAATTCGTGAACATTTTTAAAATTTCATGAACATTTTCTTAATTTCCGACCATATTTTTGAAACAATGATTTCTTTTTTCGAAATCATGTTTTTTTAAAAAATAGCAACTTTTGCTGAAATCAAGAAGCTGTTTGATATCCGGAATTATAAAAAAATGCAAAGGAAAAGATGAAAAAAAATAGGTGACGTGTCGGCCGCACATGAGCCGGACCAAAAGGGCGCAAAGGAGGAAGGAGGGGGTGTGCGCGCGCTGCGTTCTCAGCACGTGGCGCGCCATATAGAAGCTCTCATCGTCCCTAGAGCCGATTTTACCGCCGGCTCACCTCAAGCTGCGATTTTAATGTCTCTCGAAAAGTCAATGGCTGAAGATGCTCTAATACGTAATCGTCTGGACGGGCCCAGCGGTCAGCGCGAACGTTGGACGCGAGTGGCAGACCGTGTGGAGGAAACCATGTCGAGTCGCTGTCAAGGACTGGACTGGGGTCCAATGGCTGCAGAAGTGGACAAGCTCTGTGGGATTTTTCTTCGGCACCACTACTCTCGAGAGGGGTCCAGTTGTCAGCCTCGACTCGATCGATTTCCATGCATTTTCCTGTCAATTCAAGATAATGCTCCCGCAAGAACAGCAAAATATCTCTGCACAGAAATTGTCGCACTAGCTTTTGCTACAGCGCACGAAGGCATGTTGATTCCTGACAACGTAGTAGAGCACACGAAGCCATCTCGATTCTTGACGGCGTGATGATGGCATCATTATCGCACAGGCCGTGTTTGGATACTCTAACTTAATTAGAGGTTGGAGTTACATTCTAATTCTAAACCAATCTTAGACTATTTCTAATAAAAAGAAAAGGTGTTTGGATGACAAGATTAGATTGACAACAAATGTTTTTTTTCAATCATTTGGCTATTTTAGACCCTATTTTCTGCCGGATTTGACGGAGCGAGCCCAGGCCAACGCAGACGAGGACGCGCCTGGCAAGGAACCGCGCTGGCCTCTCTCGCGCGGCCCACCGACCGAATCCGCCGTCACTGCGCAAGGAGCCGCGACTGCTTACCGGCGAGCGGATGGACCGTGGGAAGATGAGGGGTTGGAATGGGAGGATAGGGCAGAGCTGCTTACCGGCGGCAGATGGAAGCGCGGATACGGCGAGGCGCCTTCACGGACGGTGCGAAAGAAAGAAAGGAGAAAGACGAGAAGCTTCAAGGAAGTGGAAAGAGATATGTTACGGGAAGAGCGAGAGAGAAAATTATTTCTTTAATGGTTCGAAAGAGAACTAACCTAAATAAATATCTTTTGAATGATTAGATTTTTCGAATAGGTTAGATGCATCTAACCCAAACTAACTCTTCAATTGGGATATTTTTAGGTTAGTTGAGTCCAAACAATCCCGTCCGCGGCCGAAAGGAAAACCCGTCGAGTCCAGAAGACAGAAAGGGACGAGCACGAGTAAAAGTTCTACTATTTTATCGGCACCAGACAATGACTAATCAACCCCCATCACCTTCCATCGCCTACCACAGCCCACCAAGAAACAGAAATCCAACAGAAAACATCATACTACTAGTAGTACGATTCTCGCAACCAGCAAGAAAACATCACATCAATCAACTACAGTAATACCAGTAAATAGAACCTCGCAGAGCTCTGTTCAAGGGCGCGCCATAATTACACGTGCATCAGCACTAATAGTAGTACTACCAAACCACTAATTCACGACCGTCAGTCTGGATTACAACATCCTCTTCGAAGCCTGGACTGGATTACACCCGGCAATCTACCACAGCTAAGTGCTACTAGAGTACTAGTGATTCAGTAAATTCACCCGTGTGTAGCGAGATGCACGCCGCTCAGAGCCACCGGACGAGCGCGGCGGCCGCGAGCGCGGCGGCGGCGCCGGAGGCCCTCCAGGCGACGCGCGGCTCGCCCGCGGCGCTGCGGCCGTGCGACCCCGACGCGGCCCTGCCGGCGAGCGCGCCCGCTCCAGCCCCAGCGAGGGCGCCCGCTCCCGCGCCGGCGATGATCGGACGGGCCCTCCCGCCGGAGCGCCCTCTCCCTGAGCCTCCGCCTCCGCGACCTCCGCCCCCGCCCCCACCGTGGCCTCCACCTCCACCTCCGCCGTGGCCCCCGCCGCCGCCGCCGCCGCCGCGGCAGTGCGCGCCCTGGAGGTCCGCCGCCACGCAGAGCACCAGCAGGCCCAGCGCGCACAGCATCCTCGCCTCGCCCCTCATGGCCGCCTGTCCGGCTACGCGTCGACGATGGTCGGGTGCGCAAGCAAGAGCAATCTCTCCGCTTGCGTCGTCCGTGGATTGCTTGCCGGTGCGGTGATTGCGCGGCGGGTTATATGAGCGGGGAGGGAAGGAAAGAGTCGGGAACTTCCCTTGCTCTGCTTTTGGCAGGGGTGGGGTGGTAGACTAGAGCCTCCATGGCCCGCTTGGCCTGCCTGGCAAGATTTTTTCCTTTTCTTTTTCTTTTTTCAATTTTGCCGTGGGAAGAGGCGAGGCTTTTTTTGTTTTTTTATGAGTCGGAACAGGCGGGACTCGTGGACGTGTGTCGGACGGGAGCTCTGTGCAGGGGCATGTGCGCGCGCGCCAGTCGGCCATGTGACCAGGCTGGGGCATATTTGGTTGGTGCCTTCACGATTTTTCGAATTTCCATGTACAATGCCCCGCGTGTTCGAAAAGATTTTCGTGCCGCTTCTGGGTACGATTTTGCTTTCCTTTTTGCGTGGGGAAGTTACCTTGGCCACGAGGCGGCGACGTGTGCGTCTGCTCTCCGCTGCTAAGGTGAAAGGAAGGAAGGAAGAATCGGGATGGACGGCCTGGGGGCTAGGTAATGGCAATGGCGGTCACGTGAGGCCGTGAGCCGCCGCCACGTCCCGTGATGTGTCGACCCAGGTCACCCAAGGGACATATTCTGTTCTTGCGGTCCGGTGTGCGCGTCGCTGACAAACCGGGCTGGCCGCGACGTGTCGGATGTCCCTGGCCATGAGAACTGGAGCGCAAGTAAAATCCAAGTAAAATTGTCTAAGAAGCAAAGAAATCTATACCGATGTTCTACAAATACCGGATCGTGTAACACGAGCGCGCCCACACAAAAAGTTTCTATGACGTGCCGGATGTCGCTAGCCATGAAATACATTTAAAAAAAATATAGGAAGAAATCTACCATGTTCTGAAAACCTACCAGATATAAGAGATCCTCTATCGGAAATCCATTGGTGCTTCTGAGAGCGCACACCCCTATCACCGAAAAATATATTTTAAAGTGTGAAAAAAATTCAAATACAAAATTAACGCATACATCTTGACATTATATGTGTGCACGTCAAGTTTTGGAGAAAACGATATTTATTGTGGCTTGTATAAAAAGGACAAAAATATGTTTTGTGAAAAGCACTTTTTAACACCGGATTTTGTCTTTTTTACACGTAACACATAACTTGTCGGTTTTTCGCGAAACGACTTTGTGAACATGTACAATATCATGATTTGCACGCAATTTTTGTTTGGAATTTTTTGACATTACAAAATATGTTTAAAACAAATTTTCAAAACCAGAAGCACGTGTTCCCATGTGCCAAAACGCCGCTCTCATCCTCCATAATTTAGTCTCTCCAATGACCGACCTATCAAACCTGAGTTGAATAAAAAGGGTTTTTAACAGAACCCCTAAACTCACTAGAAAAAACTCCAACAATTCTTCTAAGTTTTGGTTTATGCACTAGATGCTAATGAAGGATCACACAATTTATTAATATTACAAATTTAAACGTGTCGACGAGGGGTTTGTGTCGTTGGATGTGTGTCTATCAAAGAGAGCAAATGAATGGCTGTTGATGCAACGACTTCAACATTTTCTTTCGTGTTGTTCTGTGACGTGGCCGGGTTTCTCCGACCATATGGCCCGGTGCTGATGGTTTACAAGCTTGTATTGTCTGGCGTGATGCTCCAACCTTCTTCAATGATGTCTATATCTCATCTTAAACGTTGAGTGGCTATTGCAGTCGTTAAAGCATGGTACAGTGAGGGCATTTACATGTGTTAGTACAGTGCAATTTTCAATCTCTCGCGGGCAACATACAATCTGATGAACAAGAAGGCCTTGGATGATTTTCAATCAAATTTTAGTTTTTATTAATCATTATCTGTCCAGTTATCTTCC
Source organism: Triticum aestivum (assembly GCF_018294505.1). NCBI lineage: Eukaryota > Viridiplantae > Streptophyta > Magnoliopsida > Poales > Poaceae > Triticum > Triticum aestivum. The sequence goes on from NC_057794.1 coordinate 509,535,168, forward strand.
CATTGTACTAGCTTTCGTTTTGCTTGATAATTATCAAATTAAAGATCCCTTTAGGTTTCTTTTTTAGAAAAAAAATAAGTTTATCGACTTTCTTCCCTCTATTTCCATGGTATTGGGTGGACTGTGCATAAGGAAATAGTATATCTATTTCGGAATGTGCTACATGTAGATTTTTTAGAAAGGCAAACTTAAAGAAAATCGACCAATTTTATGGACAATAGTATCTACATTTAGAATATCAAATGCATATCATTAGATACATCATTCTTTTATAGCATCAAGGAGCCACAAAAGGCCTCCCCGGTTCCATTATTAAATGAAACCAAACAGTAACATAGTCTCTGTCAAAAGACAAGGTCGCAAAATTGAGCAAATTTGAGACTAGAGAGTAAGTCGGGGGGGGGGGGGACATGTCTAGGGTTTAGTATGCTAGAAAAAGAAAAGTAGGATAAGATGGTAATACGGGCGGGAGAGCCACAAATTACGGAGAGGTAGTTGCTACGACAATGCAAGCCAAAAGCGTGAGCTCTATCTCTGACCTCTTCAGTGGCGACTGATTTGGCGAGGATGTCAGCTCTAGAGGTGTCACAAGGCTGATGGCAGAGGCCTTTAACTCCCAGTGCGGGAGACCAACAGCAGGCGACGGCGGGCTCCTTAGTGGTGATGATGCAATCACCTCTCTACTCAAAGCACCCGTGAGAGAAAGTTTTGCCAACATAGATTGATCAAGCGCACATGTCATGCGAACTAGGTTCCAATTGGATAAGTGGAGTTTTCTATTGCGTTCGAAGTCATTCCAAAGGCAATGAACCAGTTGAGTGTTAATGAGGTCCAAAGCCCAATTAGGGAACCTAAAAGGGGATAGAAAGTGCCTTGGAATACTACTAAGGAAAGCTTTGATCGGCGTTATCCTACCAGAGTAAGATAAAACATTTCCTATCTATCCTGCAATACTCTTAAGGATATTGTCTACAATGGGTTGTATATCCTCTCTTCTCAGTTTGTCATAATAAAGATGGGTACCTAAATATTTAATAGGGAAAGATCCTTTAGAGCAACCAAAGATTTCTAAAAATTCCACTACTCCTCCTTAGTGAGCCAAGAGTGATAAGCTCACTCTTAGAGTAATTAATCTTCATACCAGAAACACTCTCAAATCAGGTCAGTACAGTTTCAAGATTGTTAGCTTTTTCATGGTCCTTGTAAACAAACAAGATAATGTCATCTGTATGTTGAAGGGAGATGACACCACCTAGAAAATAATTAGGGTAGATCCCATTTACCAGGGTTTGTTGACGAGCTTTAGAGAGCATTTTGGTAAGAACATCCACTAGCAAATTAAGGAGGAAGGGTGACAAGGGGCCTCCTTGCCTTAGGCCTTTGCTAGTAGTGAAGAAGCCCACTTCAACCCCATTAACTTTCACACCCAAAGACCCACCTTGAAGAACCATCCTAATCAAGTTGATCCAAAGTGGACCAAAATTCCTTTCAGTGAGGATCTCTAATAGGAAGTCAAGATTGACCTCTTGTCAAAGGCTTATTAGATACATCATACAGACATATCTTCATATTATATATGTTTGATCAATGTTTGACTGTCTAATAAATCCATAGTCGCTACATTATGAAATGGAGGCATATCGTATATCAATCGTGGTTCATACACTTAGCCTTTCACACTACAAGCTCAAAAATCTTTCTATGTTTATTGACATCCTAACTCGGTAAATTAGTATCTAGGATTCACTCCCATGACCTAAGTATGCGCTACTTGAGGTTGTGGTAAAATGGTGTACAAATTAATCAACACCTATTCCATAACTATGGCTCGTTTGCATCGGGGGTTTGGATTAATATTACAACCCATGTATGTAACTCTTGATGAAACGTGGGCATGTTTGACCATGCAAGAAGCTAGTTGAGGACATGGGTCTACAACCATTATTCTAACAAAAATAAAACTTCTGTGCTAAGGTATATTTCACATATAAACACACCACATCAAGTAAACTAAAGAAATTTTGAGTAAAACTAAGATTTGTGGCCCGTGTGTACCATTGTTAGGATGCTGGCTCTCCACTGCGTTTGACCATACCTTGCACACGATATTGTTGACATGTAATGCAGACACTGGGTAACAAGTTTCCATTTTTTCAAAAAGGACCGCAATGTCTGGGGAACATCGGATCTAGGAGTTGTCCACAACGAGTGATTCATTCGTGTTGGGAGGGTCCATCTACCTAACGGTTTCATTCACTGAAACAACCCCTTCAGTGTGACCCCATGACTTTGGCATCTTGTCGCTAATAGAAAAAAGAACGCCGGAAGCAAAAAAAATTGGGTCACAAAAGGCCCAGTTTTAGCTCCACAAAAAATAGATCTTAGTAAAACCTAAATACTTTTGCACCCGACTTATTTAACTAACATCAACAGTTCTGCAATCCTTTTTCATAATAAGACTACTGCATAGCCAATGATTCAAAAGATGCACATAGTTTATGTATTTTGACGTGTCTAGATGACGAAAATAGCTACAAAATTTCCATGCCTCTAAAATAATAAAGTACCACATAATCATGATTTCAAACATAGAAGTGTGTGTAGATAAAAAAACAATCAAGAGAAGTTGTCGTGTTGTAGATAACAAATTTGCCATGGATGTAAAACTACACATGTTCTAGCAATGCAATTTGACATGGCTAAGGAAAAAATGTGTCATGTCAATAAATTTGCTAGTATATATAAAACAATTTACCATGGTATGTCCAATAAATTTACATGGCCCAAAAACAAAAAAAATAGTCGTAAGAAAAGAAAAATTGCCATCGTATAGTTAATAAAATAGACATTCACATTTGTGCCCCTAACTCGAACCCACCACTCAAATTTACCCCCAACTTTTTGATGCGTTCAAATTTGCCCCCAAAAACATTTTAAGCCATAGGAATGCCCTTCCATCTGGTCAAAGTTGTTTGACTGTAACTTTGAAAATTCATAACAAATTCATATGAACTCAGAAGAATGCAAAATAAGATATCAAAATGCTCATAGAAACATTACCTATATGCACATGTCAGTTATGTTCATAAAAAACACTCTTTAAAGCTTTTTAGGGTTTATAACATTAAAAAACAATTTAGGGTGAATGCAAATAAGTGCACATGTAGGTGATGAACATAACTGGCATGCACGTATAGGTGATGTTTTTATGAACATTTTGATATCTTATTTGCATTTTTCGGACTTCGCCTGAATTTGTTATTAATTTTTTAAGTTTTGGCCAAACAACTTTGACCAGAAGGAAGGGCATTCATGCGACTTAAAATGCTTTTTAGGTTCAAATTTGAGCACATAAAAAATTTAGGGGTAAATTTGAGAGTGGGCACAAATTAGGGGCATAAATATAAAATTCCCTTAATAAAATTGCCATGATCTAAATAATAAATTTACCATGGTGTAAATATTTAAATTGCCATGCTACCTACAAAAAATTACCATGATCTAATTAATAAAATTGGCATCGTCTAAAATATATAATTGCATACTACCTATAATAAAATTGCCATGAAAAATTTAGTAAGTATGGTCTCTACATAAATGGCAAAAAAATTAAATTTATAATACGAACATGGAAAATTGAAGGATTTTTTATTATTTTTAAAAGAGAGCATACTTAGGGAATTTTTTTTACTTCAAAAGATGGAAAATTTATAAATTTGCCATGGGCACATGACAAATTTCAGGATTTTGCTCTCTAAAAAACACATTTCAACTTTCGGGAACATGTAATGGGCACATGGCAAAGTTAGGGTTTTATTCTTTGAAAAGATGGCAAACTTAGGAATTTGCCATGCGCACATGACAAGTTTAGCAATTTTGTTCTCAAAAAACATGGCAAGTTTTTTAAAATAAGTAAATTGACACCTGGTAAATGTGGGAGATTTCTTTTCGGGTAATATGATGAAATATGGATTTTCCGAAATACTAGGAGATTTGTTCTTTGAAAAGATGATAAGTTTTGAATTTCACCATATAAAATAAATTTACCATGATCTAGATAATAAAATTGGCATGACTAAAAGTAGTGACAAAATTCTTGAAATTTGAAACATGCCAAATAATGGCACTAATGACGAACCATTATATATTTTGCAAAAGGAAACTTGCCTTGTATGACAGAACAAAATATCCTAAATATGCCATGTGAAATGGATTTTCCATGGTTTGTATCAATTATTTGCCATGGTATATAAAATTAATTTATCAAGGTATGTGCAATTAATTTCCCATAGCAAAAAAGTAATGTTACATGTAACATAGTAATTTGTGAAGGCTATGTATAAAATGCTTGCCAACATCTACACAATTATTTTGTTGTGGTTACAAAGTACAAAAAAAGTACCTAAAATTAAAATGAATTTTCCATGGTATGTATGAATTATTTTCCATGGTAAATAAGTTTTAATTTGCCATGGGATGTATAAAATATAGTGGGGGGTTTGCCCTTATAAAAACAAAAACAAAAAAATTGCATGATAGACTTGTCCTTGTTTGCCATCGTATATATAAGGAATACATTATAAATTTGCATTACTGGGGCCCATGCTCTACATTAGTGGCATTCAGTTTTGCTGGGCATGCCGCAAGATGTTAACTTACTGTCGATTTTCAGGTAGTTTGCACGCTGCTGGTAGTTTTGAGCTAGTGTGCGTTCTGTGTACACCTTACTAGCGGCGTGCCGTTATAACAAATGCTTTTAGTAGGTTATCTTTAGCGACGTTCACAATATACTAGGATGTTCCTGGTATTTTGGCAAAATAGTTGTCGCGTGCAGTTCAACTGATACGCTGCTAAGAACAAAATCCTATAAAGGTTTTCTGAAGGTGTTCCACATCACCGCATTGTCGTGTGATGAGGAAGCGCAACAGGCTGTTGGACTTTAAGGTGTTCCAAATCACCGCCTGCAATGGATTGGAGGACTCCACCTCCTGGATCGCCCAAAAAATGAGCTCCACATCTATGCAACCCTCCACACGTTGGGAAACCTCATTTTCTCCTCGAGCGATGACATGGAATGAGGCGGTTGCATACCTCTCCGCACTGGGATGGATCGGAATTTGATCTCACCATCTTGTCCATCTCCCGCTGTGCCTCATGAGTCAACTGGTCGAGAGGTCTCGGAGCATCCAATGCCATCACCGGGGGAGGGGAGGCGCTCTCCTAGGCCCCACACCACACACCTGTTGCTCGCCATGGCAGAGCTTCGAGAGGGTGCCTATGGTGGAAGCAACGGTGATGGGGGTGGGGAGGTGACGGTGGATGGGAATAGGGAGTAGGATGATGTACAGTTCGCCTCTTTGGTTGTGTCATAGTAAGAAAAAAATGGCTTGGAATATTGCTTCATCCACTTTATCTACATTTCAGTCAGCTAAAATTTCACTTTTGGGTCAGTCGAATTTGTGGCCATTGCATTTTTCTCTGAGATTCGTGCTGAGTTTTTTTTGATATGTGTTGTTTGTTCTGTGGGCTTCTTTTTGTGACTGACCCCTTATTTGGGTCAGTCAATTTCCTTCTGGGCTGAAGCCCATTAACTATGCGGTTCAGCCCTCCTCTCTTTCCCTTCATTTTTCTTAATATTTTTTATGTGCTTTTGCTTTTGTTTTTTATTTCTCTTTGTTAGTTGGTTTTATTTTTATTTTGTGGATATCTTTTGGGATGTTGGGTGAGTGTAATGTACACACATAAATTATTTGCAATATTTGCGAAAATAACACTACAATATGATTATTGTTTGCATACTAAAAAGTGTAATTTAAGAGCAAAGTTGTGCTTAAGTTTTGCAAACTTTTTTTGTTATTATCGAATGGGTAATAATAATGCTACTAATTCATTCTTCCTTATTTTAATTTACTTATTTATTTTTGTTTCTTCTTAAAGGGTAATACTAATGACACTAATTTATTCTTTCTTAGAAAAACTAATCATTTTGATTTTGTTCTAGTTTCCATTTTGTTTTTTTCTTCGTAAATGATAATATCTATGTTAATAATGCATTCTTCCTTAGAAAACCTCATTATTTTGATTATGTTCGAGTTTTTATTTCATTTTATTTTTTCTTACAGAGTAATATGTAAGCCACTAATTCATTATTTCTTGGAAATTTGGTATTGCAGTTTTTAGTATTATTTTGTTTCCTTTATGCTTTCAAAGATAATACCAATGCCGCATATTTGTACTCTTGCATATTATAAAAATGCGCAAATTGTTTGCAAAATATTTCATTATTTGTTTTATTATTTTCAGTTCCTTTCTTCTTTAAAGGGAAACCAATGACACTAATTCATTGTTTCTTAGAAAACTTCACTATTTTTTTAGTTTTTATTTCATTTTGTTTATTCTTTAAGGTTAATAACAATACCTCTAATTCATTCCTACTTAGGATTTGGTTTCTGAAATTTCACTATGTGTGCTTATTCTTCCATATTATAAAAAAGCGCAATTTCTATTCAAACTGCGTGCAAGTTCTGTCAGTATTTTTTTTACTTTTCTTTCTTCTTAAATGGTAATACCAATACCACTAATTCATTATTTTGATCCGGAGAAGTACAGACACTATGGATCAAATACCAATGCCACTAATTTATTCTTTCTTTAGAAAATTTTCTTTTGCGAAAAGTTCACTATTTTGTGTTTATTATTGCATACTACAACAAAGTGCAATTTATTTGTAGATTGTGTGCAAATTTTTCCATTATTTTGCTTTAGTCCTTTTATATCATTTTCTTTCCTATTTAGGGGTTTTTTTGCTTCACTTTTTTATTTTTGTTTCTATGGGTTTTTTGTTGTCTTTCTTCTTAAAAGAAATACATTATTTCAGTTACACTCTCTGGAAATTATAGTAGAATGCAAACAATGCACTCTTATATGCTTATTCTTTGCATATTTCAAAAAGTGTATCAGTGCAAATTGTATGCAAGTTTTAAAAGTTTTTTTATTTTCTTTCTTCTTAAATGGTTTCATTCTTTCTTAGAAAACTTCATTATTTTGATTTTTTTTTCTACAAGTGTAATACCAATGCCACAAGTGTTTTACTGTGTTTGTTCATTCATTCTAGTCTATACGTAATCCCTGTTGAAATATTCAAATCATCTTATATTTATGTACGCCTTATATTTATGTATGAATACAACAGTTCACAAGTGTACGTGCATGCATGAATGGTTTATACGCATGGACCCGCAACTTAAAAATTCAATTTGAGTAAATCATGAAAAAAGATAAAGAATTATATGCTTATTGATGCATACTATAAAGATGTGCAATTTTGTGTAAAAGGTGTGCAAATTTTGTCATTATTTACTTTTGGTTTATTTTTCATTTTATTTTTTGAAGGGTAGTACCAATGCCACTAATTCATTCATTCTTAGAAAGCTTTACTTTCTATTTTTATTTTAGCATATAAGTATAGGCGGAATAAGAAGCCTAGCTAAAGTATTTGTTTTTATGTTTTCGTTATGTTACAACCAGTTGCTTAATGTTATTATCATTTCTACTTTATGTTTGTTTAATTCAGGGTTGATCCACTCCCATAATTCATTTTTCTTTACAAAAGAACTTAATTAACATCATAATTCAAGTAACATCATTCCTAGAGTTTTTTCTTGTTTTGATAGAAACTTGTTCTTTTTTTGTTCAACTATTCTTTAATTGTATAACTTGTTTATTCTTGCATATTTATAAAAAGTGTAATTTATGTCTACATTGTGTACAATTTTTTGTTTCAAGCATTTGCCCCATCGACACGATAGGAAAAATGTATGCACACGCACGCGTGCGTGTCTTTGCGCATCATGCGTATGCTCTCACACAACAGCAGCCTAGCGTAGTCTTAGGTGGCAGAGTGCATGGTATGCATGCATGCATTGAGCTGATATATAGTACTATACGTGGCGCTATAAAAAAAGTGACTGACCCTAAACTAAAATCAGTCGCCTGAGCTATAGCCGGTCCCTGCTTCATCTGCTGTTATGTGGAGCTGGTTGGAATGCATAATGGTATTTTCTTTCCCATATTCATTTTCCGGAGGCGGCGAGGAGCAGCAGCAGCGCGCGGGCGGCAGGATGCGGACTTGAGGTTCCCCCGCCCCGGCTCGGCGGCATTGCCATGAGCAGCATCGAACATGTCCTGGCCGTGCCCACACCCCACAGCACATTTTGGCCGTCACGTGAACTGGGCTGACTATGTTTCCGTCGAATGCACCTCACATGAACGAAGAATTAATAACACAAGCAATATATGCCTTGTTCTCCGTCAGTTAATTTGCTCGACACTGGGCACTACTGCGCGCCCACAGATCAGCATCGAGTGCCTGACGCTTACACATGCACCCACACCCACAGACCAACCAATGCTGAACTAGTAGCACTGCTATGCTACACCACCGATGCACTCTGCAGCCTATATTTGTTGCATCACTAACTACACACATCCAGCAGTCTAGGACTAGCTATACTGAACGAGCAGATCAACCACTGCTAAAGTAGCACGGCACGACTAAGTCAGCGATGCACTCGTCAGCCAATACTTGCATCACTGCAGATCCAGCAATCTACGACTAACTACTGTAGCTATTATCCGAGCAGTGCTACGATCTACCAGACTACCACTGGCCACTACTGAAAGGGCAGTACTCCAACCACTTACTGATGAATTGCTAATCCAGCTAGCTAGCCCGATCGTTCGCCTCGATTGCGCTTGCAGGAGTACGGTCGTCGATCAGCGCCACCAGATGAGCGCTGCGGCAGCAAGGGCGGCGGCCGCACCGGAGACCCTCGAGACGCCGCGGCCACGCGGCCCAGCTGCAGCGCCGCAGTGCCTGTGCGAGTGGTCGTCATGGTGGTGGTGGTGGCACCCCGCCTGGCCGGTGTACGGGTAGCCGGTGCCGCCGATCGTCCCGCCGCCGCGGCCGCCACCCTTTCCGCCACCTTTTCCGGCACCTCCACTGCCCCCTCCGCGCGAGCCTCCTCCACCGAAGCCTCCACCGCCCCCTCCGCGCGAGCCTCCTCCGCCGAAGCTTCCACCGCCCCCTCCGCGAGAGCCTCCTCCTCCGAAACCTCCGCGCGAGCCTCCTCCGCCGCCCCCTCCGGCGAGGCAGCACGCGCCCTGGAACTGCGCGGCCAGGCAGAGCAGAACCAGCAGCAGCGCGCAGAGCGGCCTCCCCTCGCCTCTCATCGCCGCCTCCCGGCTCCCCCAAGCTAGCTTTAGCCGGCTTCTTCCGCGCGCGCTTGGTCGCCTAGCCTAGCTCCCCGCTCGTCCTCTCTTCCCGGCCGGTGCGGTGGCGGAGGGCGGGTTTTATGGTGAACTGGGCGTCTGAGCGTGGAGGGGGTGGAGAGGAGGCCACCGAAGGAGCGAGGAAAGGCGCGGAAAAAGGTGTGCTGGGCGTCATTGATGCCATTTCCCTGTTCATGGTAGGCGTCAGTACCGACGCGCCCACCGCTGCCATGGCCGGAAGAGGCAAAGGTTCTGCGGCGTGGCGTGGCCGAGCCGGGTGACGCTGATATTTCCTCAGTCGTCCCATGATCCGATTCCGTTCCCATCCATACGTACGTAGTAGGAGTACGCCGTAGTACGAATGTAGGACTGTGTGCAGAAGTAATGGAGTACTTTGACGCGTAATGTGAATTTTTTTTAGTTTGTCCATATATGGGGAAAACGAAGAACGTGCTCTGGGCAGGCCACCGTGGATTCGTTTTAGGGCACTGTGGGCAACAAAAACTACCGAAGTTGTTCTCTTCTTATTCGGTTTGACGGCTCACGGCTGAGGTTCACGCATGAGCGAGTTCGGAAACATTGGTCCATTCATCACAATCTGGTTACCGCAAGATCTACTGATTCACCTTTCTATAGAAAGGACTTATGAGAACGAAAGATGCATTCTTTCGTAAGGCTAAATTCTTTGTTGGCAATGGGATGTCAACAAAATTTTGGAAGAATATGTGGTTAGGCGAGACGCCTCTAACACTACACTACCCCACCTTATATAATATTGTTCAACGAAGAGGATTACGTGGCTAATATTCTACAGGAGGTGCCCTTAAATATACAGCTTAGGAGATCTTTAGTTGGTGAGCGTTGGAATTCCTGGTCACACTTGGTGAGGCGGTTGACGGAAGTTCAACTATCCGACCAACCTGATTCCTTTAACTGGAAAGTAACCAGAAACGGTGTATTTACGGTAAAATATATGTACGTGGATCTAATTAATTCGGGCCCAATCTCAAAATCACTACATATTTCGAAAGTGAAGGTTCCCTTGCGTATCAAAATTTTCATATGGTTTGTTCACAAGCAAGTGATCCTCACCAAAGATAATTTACTAAAGCGACAGTGGGTAGGTTGTGCACAATGTTGTTTTTGTGATCATGATGAAACAATACAACACCTATTCATAGAATGCCCCCTCGCAAAATTACTTTGGCGAACGATTCATATAGCCTTTAACATTAATCTTCCAACTAGCATTGAAGTGTTATTTGGGACCTGACTAGCTGGAGTTGATCTACTTACCACGTCTCGTATTCAGATTGGAATATGTGCGCTTATTTGAGCTATATGGAAATGATATGATCTTTAACAGACAACATTTTCTAACATTCTTGCAGGTCATCTTCAGAGCTACAATATGGATCCGTACGTGGTCCTTACTCACTCCTATGGACTCTAGGGAGTCTTTGGTTACTGGGTGCAACCAGTGGGAGATGGTAACACGGGATATATTCAATCGGTTTGGATGAGGTCTCATAATAGGATAGGCGTCTAGTGTTCTAATCCTATCATCCTGCGAGTTGTGGCGTTGAGTTCTTTTTTCTGTTTTCGCTCCTCTTGCAAGCTGTATTGGAGCTAAGATCTTGTTATTTTTTGAAGCTTTTATTAATAATATGGCTGCATTTATTTTTCAGATGCATAGGCCGGGGATGAGCCTCCATTTTTTAAAAGAAAAAAAAATCACAATCTGGTGACCGTGTAGCTTAACTATAGTCACGGTGCTCGGCAACACCGAAGGGAGGACTGTTCTTTTCATATAGCTAGATAATACCGTCTTGCTGCGGAATATGTTGCAATATTGATTTTTTTTCATTAACATCACAATAACGAAAATTGCATATACATATGATCTATTATATAATTGTAAAATGTTTATTTAATATAAGTAGCATTTTTCATGCATTGTACATATGATTTAGAATTGGCAAACGGTATAATGAGGAAATCACATTATCCATTAAGCTAGCTAACCTATGACTTTTATCACCCGCAAAAAAAACCCTATGACTTTTATGAGAACATGTTGTTAGCACTTTAGGTTTAAATACCGGGTTGAAAACTATTTGTTACTTACATCAGTTGGCCTTGGCAGTTCGGGAAGAAACTGAAACAGTGAACACACTCTTGGAAAAATAATTGGAAACCAAATGGACTCTTCGTATTTCGGTAAGATCGGACGGAAGCATGATGATGAGGCGGCATGGGACTTGAGTAATTGGAAGGAAAATTTTAAATATGAATTATATATGGCGTTGCTCCACAGAGTTAGGAAAGCAATCTGCAGTGCTAAAGAATGGCTCGATTAATCTGATGTAAACTTTTTCCTTATTTTCAGCTTGTGCAAACCTTGGTAATGATTTATTTACGTCTATAGTATCTCTTACTGTTTCAAGTCAAAAAAGTTTTGTAACTCCAACCCTTCATGTACCGTAATCATCTATCCTCATTGTAATAAACATGCATCCTTCTGGTGATAGATAATGTGATCTTTCATCCATCTATGAACAACACAAAACTACAGACGACATGGCAAAAATAATAAGGTTGCCTCACGCTAAAGTAGAAACATATATAGTAGAAGGGATTAGAAATGGATCAGTCATTAATAGCCTACTACGTTTCCCTCAAAACAAAAAGGGAATATCCTGCACCATGAGGAGGAGGACCTGCAGGAAATGGAGATCCAAAGTTCGCCATTAATCTGTATGAGCAGAAACTGAGGTCCATGAAGAAAATTGACAGACAGTGAGAGATTAATCCAGGAGATATAATTGAGGATTAACAACAGGGGTTAATTACCTGATCATGGGGAGGTCTTTTTTTTTTTGAGACCGTCGCCGCCATAGTGGCGAAACGGACTGCTGGTCCATGGCGGCGCATGCCACGATTGCTGGCTGGCTGGACTCCACGGTCATGCTGTGCGCACATTGTGCTTTTTTCTTCTCATGAAATCATAATTATATTGCTCGTGCCATTGTCTTTGTTCGGAGTCACAGGCTCACGGCTCGACTCGCCCATGGTGTTGTTCATCAATACAGGATGCAAGACTTCGGCATGCCTCGTCGCCATCAATGTTTGATTTGTAGACATAGGCTCGAAAAGTACCATTTGTCCTTCCAAGCACTGGAACTGCATAATATTCAATACAGTTTTGCTAAAGCACATCTAGATGTGCCATATGTATTGCACATCTAAGTTCAATGTCATTGATTTTACGTCGATACTCGTGTGGATATTTTTTTTTATTTTTTTCCTCTTTATGCTTGATTCACTCACTTAGATGTGCAATAACTAGAGCACATCTAAATGTGCCTTAGACACACCCTATTCAATATCATTAGCTTAACCTCTTTCAAGATTAATTCTAGAACTTAGTATGATATAATAGTTTGGCCTAGCATCAGACTTCTACAGCATGTAGCTAGCATCACGAAGTAGGCATGCATGGGAGTCCTCCAATTGATCAACCAAGCTAGCGAATGGGTATTTACATACATATTCTATGCGGGAATGCATCTGACGCTCACCCTGGACGGAATAGTCCTCGATGAGGAGTACGACCAGCCACCGGCATCGTCGTCTCGTATCAGCACGCCTGCGGTCTTGGCGCGGACACCGTCGACGGGGAGTTGGTCCGGCCGTCCGCGACGACACCTTGCTACACAGCCACCGTGAACGGCCTGATCGCCGGGCCAACAACGTGCCGTGTATATCATGGATGAGATGCGCTGCCGATTTGGATTGATGTTTGCAGCGACGACGTGTGCTCACCGTTCCTTTTTTTCCCCTTTGCATGTACTGATCCCCATGATTTGATTTTGAAGATGCATGCAATAGAAAGTACGGGCCATGTATCCCTTAAAATTCAGGCGAAGGGATTAGAGCAAAGATTACCATACACACAACCATCCTGCCTTAATTCAGGGATGGAGAGATTAAATAGGAGAAGAGAGAGATTAGAGACCGGGCACAACAGTTAAAATCGGGGGAGGAAACATAGGGATAAACAACACGCATGGGGGAGAAAAAAAATTAGGGATAAACAGCACGCATGGGGGAGAAAAATTAGGAATAAACTTTGCTGTCAAAAAAAAAGCGTATAAGCATGAATCAGTTGGGGGCAGGCAGGGTAATAGGAGATTGGTTTTCTTAACGGAAACACTAACGCCCACACGTGTGGGTATTTGCATCTCGCCCACACGCGTGGATCCGCGTCCGTTTATAGGTGCACGAATCTTGACATGTTTGTGGTGCCACGTAGGACTGGGCTGGTGTGTGAGCATTCACCCGGTCGCCCATACGTTTGTTTCATCACACGGAGGGGCTGGTGTGTGGGCGTTTAGCAGTTCGCCCACACACCAGTTTTCACTCACGCACAAGGGCTGGTGTGCGGGCATTTTTCATCTCGCCCACACGCACGTCTTCTCTTCCACACCCAAGCTGCCAGTTGCCATGCGTTTTGCACTGTACATTGCAACTGCCCTAGTGTGCTTGTAAGCAGACGGCAACTCTCTTTTTTTTACCCGAACATGTCAGTTGCCATGTGTTTTGCAGGGTACACGACAACTGCCCCAGTGTGCTTGTAAGCAGATGGCAACTCTCTCTTTTACCGGAACATGTTGTTTTGTCATGTCTCTTTGTAGCGCTACACGGCAACTGCCTAGTGTTAGTAGGTGGCAACTCCTAAGGTTTTCAAATCATGGCAACTGTAGTAAACCAGACCATACATGGCAACTGCTTAATGTTAGTAGGTGGCAACCTCTAAAGTTTTCAAATCATGGCAACTATAGTAAACCAGACCATACATGGCAACAGCTGCAGTTGTCCAAAATGGCATCTGTCACTTGACCTGAGATGGCAACTGCAGTTGAGCAACCATGGCAACTGTAGTTGTCCGACATGGCAACTGTAGTTCAGCGACATGGCAACTGCAGTTAAACGGACATTGAAGAGGGTCCAGACCATGGCAACTGCGGGGATGTGTGGTTACCGTCACACGGGGCGTGCGGGACCTTGAGGTAGGTGGCTGAGAGAGGTCGTGTGGGCGTTATGCATTTTGCCCACACGTAGGCATGTGAGAGGGACCGCAAGAAAAAAACGAGGCGTGTTGGTGCTAGTTGTTTTGCCCACACGTAGGTGTGTGGGCTGGTCCTACACCACACAAAATGTGTGGGCAGACCCCTTAATGCCCACACATGTGGCAGTTATCGTCGTCCTTTTAAGGGATACAATGCTATTGAACCGTAGGATGTAGATACATCATGGTTTAATTCGATGAAAAAACTTTTTGTCCTATCGAAAGATCTACACCGTAATAACTTGGACCCACCAGATTAACGGTCCGTAAATTCTAATTAACGTGGGAATTTTTTGGGAGTCAGTAATTAGTATAGGTAGGTATAGGTATAGGTATAGGTATAGGTACAAGAAGGTTTTCACTTAAAGAACACTCCAAAGCTTTAAGCTTGGTGAAAGCATTCACTAGCCTCAGTATGTGCTACCTATCATTCCCGTCAACAGTGTACTTTTGAAGAAGCTTAGTAAAAAGCTCATGAGCATACACTTTGTTAGATCCTTTGAATTGCTGCTCCATTTCAAAAAGGAATGCTTTAGCGGTGTCTTTCTTAGGGAGTGCCTCAGCAATGTCTGGTGATATTATTGCATTCATGATAAGAAGCACAATATGGTTGAACTTGTCCCATTTTTTTCAACTTAATATCACATGTCTTTTTGAGCTTTGCATACCGTGTAGCACCAGGTGGCAGGTGCCTCAGATTTTTCTTCCCTCAAGGCAAAGTCAAATTCATTACACCCAAACATAATTGAACTTGTGACTTCCAGCATGGGAAGTTACTCCCCAAAAGTGGTACGATCGTGTCATACTGGAATGGAGCGAAAGCTGAAATTATCATAAAAAATCATAAGTAAACTCACATGATTATAAATTTACATTGGTAAATATACAAAACATGCCAAGGATGAATTTTAACTCCATATAATGTTATCGTTGGGCAGAAAAGATATGGAATTAAAAGATCATAAGGTGATGACTCATAATAAACAACGTTGGTCTGAATTAAAATTTGAGCCATTTCATTCTCAATTTAAACATCAACATTAAAAAGATTGTATCATCATTTGATGTTTAAAAATATATTCAACAGTCATAAACACATTATAATTTTGGAATTTCGTTGGCTCAATTTTATCCAGTTAATACGCGTGGCATCCTAGTGATGCAAATAGTCCAACAATGAGATGACATGATTGCTTGTTCGCAGACCGCACGGGAGAGGACATGACTCTCCTCTCTCTCATACACACACCTACCATGCAGCTTCCGGTTCCACCATAGGACTCCAAGCTAGTAGGCTCCCATCCGACCAGTGATGTTGGAAATATGAGCAAATTACTACGAGATTTAATTCGAATAATTAGAAGATGAATCATGACTACAGTAGCAGAGATTAAACTAATCATGCGAACTAGCATAGCAGATGAATAGATCACATCAAGGGCATTAATTCTACCACGATCTCGAAAAGGAAGGATAGAATCACATACGGTGCAGCGGGAGCAGCACCGCCACGTTGACGTTGTCTCCCATGTCGTCGAGGATGAGGTTGCCGAGGTTGGGGAAGAAATCATCGTTCGAGAAGTCGTCGCTGCCAGCAGTCGCGCGAGTGTGCTCCCCAAAAACCTGATCGCCCCTCTCCCGTACAGGATCACGAGAGGCGGGGTTCCGGAGGCCTGCTATCCCTTCTCCCGGTGCATGCCGAAAGGAGGGATGGAGAATACTTTCTTGGTGGCGCAATGATCTGGAACGGTGGTGAGAAACCATACGAAGCGACGGCGGCTAGGGTAGACGTCTGCCTGACTATATAGTGCGGGCCGGGTAGATCGTGGGAGTAAACCCTACGTCCGATTCGTCACGATGCAAAAGAATCAGAAACGGTTCAGTAATTAACGTGTCCGCTAATTATTAATTAGTGACTCATTATTTTTTCCTGAGCAGTAAAAATATAGACAACGTGCATAGCTCTGTCCTCGGCTTGGCTCAATCCCGCAACCCGCGGCGCGTCGTGACGAGGCGTGGCGTGGCGAGGCGAGCGAGAAGGAGGAGCGTGCGTGTAGGTCTTCTCTTCTCATGCTCATATAAGTGGTAGAAGAGCTCACCTTATAAAGAGGTGCAACTCTCTCTCAACTTCCAGGGTGGGACTAAACTTTAGCCTCACTCACTCCACTCACATGTCTGCATGAATGGGCCAAGAGAATTTCAGAATTTTAGTTGGGCTTTGGGCCAAAGGCCTACTAGCAAAATTCCAACAATCCCCACAAAGTCTCATTGGCACATCTTATCATTTAGTTCCAAAACATTGTTTATATACCGGTGCTTAGTGGAGACTGTGAAGTTGAACTTCCACTTAGAGATTTATGCTACACTAGATCACAACTTGAATAGTGGACTATGCCTTGAACTACAAGTTTTCTGCGAGACTAGTTTCACACAAATTCTTGACCGATACTGGGCTACCGCAAGGCTTCCCCGCGGGTGGAGCGTATACGTCATACTCCAGGGCCTTTTCATGAATTTATTAGAGAACACCCAATTCTCACAGACTGCGACGTTAACAGTAAGATTCATATAGGTGTGTTTCTCAGAAGATGTTCTGCAGGACAACATCTCTGCTTACCCGAATAAGCCACTTGGAACACATTAAGATAAGTATCAACCTGCCATGCAGATCAGGAGAGTATTGCATCTTCATGGAGTGGGATTCATTAAAGTGGGATAGGTAATATAGGGATACTCTCCCCCCAACTGACCAATAGCTTGTCTCCCACTTCTACTTCACGGGATCTCCAATCACATAGAGTGGGTTACCACTATGCACAACTCATGCGGTGGGTCTCAGACCCATCTCCATTGATGCATTATCTATCACATTACGTGATAGACCCTTTGTGAAGGGATCTGCCAAATTTTTCGACGTTTGGATATAATGCAACGTAATAACTCCGGAGTTCCTCTATTTTCTGACAGATTTCAGTCTCCTCTTCACATGCCTTGAGGACTTCATATTGTCCTTTGAACTGTTTATTTTGATGATCACAGTTTGATTATCACAGTTCATCAGGATAGGGGGTATTGGTTTTTCAACCATAGGTAAGTCCATCAAGAGTTCACGAAGCCACTCTGCTTCAACAGTGGCAGTGTCTAATGCTGTGAGTTCTGCTTCCATAGTTGACCTCGTTAAGATGGTCTGCTTGCAAGACTTCCAGGAAACAGCGCCACCACCAAGTGTGAAAACATAACCACTTGTGGCCTTAATCTCATCAGCATTAGATATCCACTTTGAGTCACTATAACCCTCCAGTACCCTTGGATACCCGGTGTAGCCCATAGCTCGCGGTGCCTTTCAAATAGCGCATAACTCTCTCAAGCGCATGCCAATGATCATCTCCCGGTTTTGACACAAACCGACTCAACTTGCTCACAGCAAAAGAGATGTCAGGCCTCGTGGCACTCGCCAAATACATAAGCGAGCCAATAATCTGAGAATACCCTAGTTGATCTCTAGCAATCCGTCGGTTCTTTCGAAGCAACACACTAGCATCATATGGAGTTGGAGAAGGCGTGCAGTCGTTATACCCAAAATGACTCAAGACCTTTTCCACATAGTGAGACTGAAGCAGTGTGATCCCACCATTCTCATCTCTCAACAGCTTGATGTTTAAGATAACATCATCTACTCCTAGATCCTTCATCTCAAAATAGCGAGATAAGAAATCCTTAACCTCCTTGATTAAATCAAGTTTGGTTCCAAAGATCAGTATGTCGTCGACATATAGACAAAGAATAACTCCTTCGCCCCCACCATAGTGATAGTACACGCACTTGTCACCATCGTTTACTACAAAGCCGGTAGCAGTTAATGTTATTTCGAACTTCTCATGCCAGTCCTTAGGAGCTTGTTTAAGGCCATATAAAGACTTTAATAACTTGCACACCTTTCCTTCCTGACCAGGTACTACAAAACCATCTGGCTGATCCATGTAAATTTCCTCCTTCAACTCTCCATTGAGGAAAGCTGTCTTAACGTCCATTTGATGAACGAGAAGACCATGTGAGGCAGCCAGTGATAGTAGCACCCGAATTGTGGTCAGTCTAGCCACGGGTGAGTAAGTGTCAAAGAAATCTTCACCTTCTTTCTGGGTATAACCCTTGGCCACAAGCTGTGCCTTGTACTTTTTAATCGTACCATCAGGTCTAAGCTTCTTCTTGAACACCCACTTACATCCTACAGGTTTGCACCCATAAGGATGGTCAGTGATCTCCCAGGTACCATTAGTTAAGATGGAATCCATCTCGCTACGTACAACTTCCTTCCAATAGTCAGCACCAGGAGATGCACAGGCTTCTGAAATAGTCCTGGGTGTGTCATCCACGAGGTACACAATGAAATCATCACCAAAGGACTTTGCAGTCCTCTGTCTCTTACTCCTCACAGGAGTTCCATTGTCACCCTCAACAGGATTCTCAACGCGTTCCATCGCAATGGTGGGTTCAAGAATTACAGTGAATTCCTCACTAGATGGAGTAGATATCTCCTGATTTGATGAACTCGACATATCCTTCATAGGAAATATGTCCTCAAAGAAAGTTGCATCATTCGACTCCATAATCGTACCAACATGCATGTCGGATACCTCAGATTTTATTATCAAAAATCTATAGCCGATGCTATGAAAAGCATAGCCCAGAAGAACACAATCCATGGTTTTTGGTCCAAGATTGCGCTTCTTGGGAATTGGTATATTGACTTTCGCCAAACAACCCCAAGTACGTAGGTAAGAGAGTTTCGATCTTTTCCTTTCCCATTCCTCAAACGGAGTCATGGTATTATGCTTTGTGGGAACTCAGTTTAGGACATGACACGCAGTCATTAGCGCCTCCCCCACCATTCCTTGGAAAGACCCGATGTGTCTAACATGGTGTTAACCATATCAGTTAGAGTTCAGTTCTTTCTTTCGGCTACCCCATTTGACTGAGGTGAGTAGGGAGGCGTCCTCTCATGGATTATACCATGTTCCGCACAAAATAGATCAATTCATTGGAAAAATACTCTCCATCATGATCGGACCTAAGCCGTTTAATTTTTTGATCAAGTTGGTTCTCTGCCTCACCTTTATAGTTTTTGAAGAAAGTTAAAGCCTCGTCTTTTCATTTCAGGAGATACACATAACAATATCTAGTGGAGTCATCAATCAACGTCATGAAGTATCTCTTTCCACCTTTTGTCAACACGCCATTCATCTCACAAAGATCAGAATGTATAAGCTTTAGTGGCGCCAAGTCTCTTGCCTCTGCAGTATTATGGGACTTGCGAGGTTGCCTAGCTTGCACACATACTTGACACTTAGAGCCTTTGACAGTAGAGATTTTCGGAATTAAATTCATATTGACTAGCCGCGTCATGCAACCAAAGTTAATGTGACAAAGTCGTGAATGCCAAATATCAGACTCATTGTTGTGGCAAACATTATTAATAACTTTAGTGCAAATATCTGACAAAGACGGGCGGAACAAGCCTCCGCTCTCATAGCCTTTTCCAACAAATTGTCCATACTTAGAAATTACAACTTTATTGGATTCGAAAACCAACTTAAAACCATCTCGATATAAACGGGAACCGCTAACGAGATTTTTATTTATGGACGGCACATGATGAACGTTCTTCAGACGCACATTCTTCCCCGAAGTAAACTTCAGATCGACCGTACCAACACCTCGAACGATGGCATGTGACCCGTTCCCCATCAGCACGGGTGAAGTCCCTGTTGCCTGGTAAGAACAAAACATGGATGCGTCAGCACAAACATGTACATTGGCACCGGTGTCAATTAACCAATCAGGGGATTGAAATACTGAAAGGATGGTAGGAAAAATATCGTACCATGATTCCTTCATATCAATATCCACTAGTAGAAAAGGGGGCAACGATCCAGGCCGGATCATCCCATTAGTCCCGGTTCAGTCCAGAACCGGGACCAATGGGGGCATTGGACCCGGTTCGTGAGCCCAGGGGGCCGGCCGGGCCACGTGGGCCATTGGTCCCGGTTCATCTGGACCTTTTGGTCCCGGTTTGTGGGACGAACCGGGACCAATGGGCCTCGCTCCTGGCCCACCACCATTGGTCCCGGTTGGTGGCTTGAAGCGGGACCAAAGGCTCCCCTTTAGTCCCGGTTCATGCCACCAACCGGGCCCAGTGAGGTGCCTATATACACCCCCTCGCGTAAGAGCAGAGCACGCTGCTCTTTTTTTTTCTGGCCGAGGGGGAGAGGGCTTGGTGGTGCTCTAGCTCACCTCCTATGCACACAAGGTGTTCGATGGAATGCCCAAGCCACACTACTTAAGCTTTCTCCTCTCCAAGCTCGACCTCCAAGCTCCATTTTCCTCAATATTTGTCTAGGTTTAGTGGTCCGTCACGCCCCGTCCCCGTCTTCACCGCCGTCGATCACCCGTGTCGAGCTCATTGCCCGCACCACCATGGTGAGCCTCTTGTTCTTATCTTCTTTCTGAAAGGAAAAATATTCTTACTTGTATGTTTACATAGATACTTGTATTATTTTCTTATTTTATTATTGCATCTTATATAGTGCGATGGTTTTGGTATCCATCCCCGTCGGCCCTCGTCCTGTCTATGATTCGGATGTGGTATATATAAGATCTTTATAACTATTGGTTCATTTATTATTTATGAAAATTATGCCGACCAACGTGACATAGATTTTATTTATGTAGGATGTATGTGAATCGGAAATGCCAACCGACCCTATTGTCGAGAGGTTAAATTTAGTTGAAGAAGAAAACAATTTGTTGAAGGAAAAAATAAAAAAATTGAGGAGGAGAAGATGATATTGGAGTTGCATGTTGCGGATGTCGTCGATGATCACAAGATCAAGATGGATGCAATGCGCTTGAAGATTAGAAAGATTAGAAAATATGCCATTCATACCAAGGCTTGGTATCACTATGCCGTTGGATCAATTGTTATCTTGGTTGCGATTATGATCGCATTTGTTTTCGCATTGAAATGTTTTACATAGTTTCAATGTATGGTTTAATTAATTAGATGCTCTGGAGAGCTATATGTTGTTAGATGAGAACTATGTATGTACTTTGGTTTTAATGTGATGATGAACTTCTATTAATTTAGACACTTAATTATATATAATGCCTGCAGATGAACCGGCAATGGATGTACGGTGACAGACACACCTCCGAGTACATTAAGGGCATGCATGAGTTTCTCGATGCGGCTGAGGCAAACAAGCAGAATGGTTTTATGTGTTGTCCATGCACTGAATGTGGGAATACGAGGTCTTACTCTAACCGGAAAATCCTTCACTCCCACCTGCTTTACAAGGGTTTCATGCCACACTATAATGTTTGGACGAGGCACAGAGAAATAGGGGTTATGATGGAAGACGGCGAACAAGAAGAGTACGATGACAACTATGTGCCCCCTGAATACAGTGATGCTGCAACGGGGAGAGCTGGTGAAGATCAAGAGGAACCAGACGATGTGCCCAATGATGTTGCAACGGGTGAAGCTGCTGAAGATCAAGAGGAACCAGACGATGTGCCCGATGATGATGATCTCCGCCGGGTCATTGTCGATGCAAGGACACAATACGAAAGTCAAAAGGAGAAGCTGAAGTTCGATTGCATGTTAGAGGATCACAAAAAAGAGTTGTACCCCAATTGCGAAGATGGCAACACAAAGCTCGGTACCGTACTTGAATTGCTGCAGTGGAAGGCAGAGAATGTTGTGGCTGGCAAAGGATTTGAGAAGCTACTAAAAATATTGAAGAAGAAGCTTCCGAAGGATAACGAATTGCCCGACAGTACATACGCAACAAAGAAGGTCGTATGCCCTCTAGGATTGGAGGTGGAGAAGATACATGCATGCCCTAATGACTCCATCCTCTACCGCCGTGCATACAAGGATCTGAACGCATGCCTGGTATGCGGTGCATTGCGGTATAAGATCAGACGAGATGACCCTGGTGATGTTGACAGCGAGCCCCCCAGGAAGAGGGTTCCTGTGAAGGTGATGTGGTATGCTCCTATAATACCACGGTTGAAACGTATGTTCAGAAACGAAGAGCATGCCAAGTTGATGCGATGGCACAGTGAGGACCGAAAGAAAGACGGGAAGTTGAGAGCACCCGCTGACGGGTCGCAGTGGAGAAAAATCGAGAGAAAGTACTGGAATGAGTTTGCAAAGGACCCAAGGAATGTATGGTTTTCTTTAAGCGCTGATGGCATTAATCCTTTTGGGGAGCAGAGCAGCAATCACATCACCTGGCCCACAACTCTATGTATGTATAACCTTCCTCCTTGGATGTGCATGAAGCGGAAGTTCATTATGATGCCAGTTCTCATCCAAGGCCCTAAGCAACCCGGCAACGACATTGATGTGTACCTAAGGCCATTAGTTGAAGAACTTTTACAGCTGTGGAATGGAAACGGTGTACGTACGTGGGATGAGCACAGACTCGAGGAATTTAACCTAAAGGCGTTGCTGTTCGTGACCATCAACGATTGGCCCGCTCTCAGTAACCTTTCAGGACAGACAAACAAAGGATACCACACATGCACGCACTGTTTAGATGACACTGAAAGTATATACCCGGACAAATGCAGGAAGAATGTGTACCTGGGCCATCGTCAATTTCTTCCGACCAACCATCAATGTCGAAAGAAAGGCAAGCATTTCAAAGGCGAGGCAGATCACCGGAAGAAGCCCGCCATGCATACCGGTGATCACGTACTTGCTATGGTCAATGATTTACACGTAATCTTTGGAAAGGGTCCCGGCGGACTAGCTGTTCCGAATGACGCTGAGGGACACGCACCCATGTGGAAGAAGAAATCTATATTTTGGGACCTACTGAAGGAAATATGCCCTAGAGGTAATAATAAAGTTATTATTTATTTCCTTATATCATGATAAATGTTTATTATTCATGCTAGAATTGTATTAACCGGAGACATAATACATGTGTGAATACATAGACAAAGATGGTTATGTTTCCTAACCATAGACATGAGTTGTCATTTGATTAACAGGATCACATCATTAGGAGAATGATGTGATTGACTTGACCCATTCCGTTAGCATAGCACTTGATCGTTTAGTTTGTTGCTATTGCTTTCTTCATGACTCATACATGTTCCTATGACTATGAGATTATGCAACTCCCGTTTAACGGAGGAACACTTTGTGTGCTACCAAACGTCACAACGTAACTGGGTGATTATAAAGGTGCTCTACAGGTGTCTCCAAAGGTACTTGTTGGGTTGGCGTATTTTGAGATTAGGATTTGTCACTCCGATTGTCGAAGAGGTATCTCTGGGCCCTCTCGGTAATGCACATCACTTAAGCCTTGCAAGCATTGCAACTAATGAGTTACTTGCAGGATGATGTATTATGGAACGAGTAAAGAGACTTGCCGGTAACGAGATTGAACTAGGTATTGAGATACCGACTATCGAATCTCGGGCAAGTAACATACCGATGACAAAGGGAACAACGTATGTTGTTATGCGGTCTGACCGATAAAGATCTTCGTAGAATATGTGGGAGCCAATATGAGCATCCAGGTTCCGCTATTGGTTATTGACCGGAGACGTGTCTCGGTCATGTCTACATTGTTCTCGAACCCGTAGGGTCCGCACGCTTAAGGTTTCGATGACAGCTATATTATGAGTTTATGAGTTTTGATGTACCGAAGGAGTTCGGAGTCCCGGATGAGATTGGGGACATGATGAGGAGTCTCGAAATGGTTGAGACGTAAAGATCGATATATTGGACGACTATATTCGGACATCGGAAAGGTTCCGAGTTATTCGGGTATTTTTCGGAGTACTGGAGAGTTACGGGAATTCACCAGGAAGTATATGGGCCTTATTGGGCCATACGGGAATAGAGGAGAGAGGCCAAAAGGAAGGAGGCGCGCACCCCCCCTCTAGTCTGAATTGGACAAGGGGTGCAGCCCACTTTTCCTTGTTCCTCTCCCCCTTTTTCCTTCTCTCCTACTCCAACAAGGGAAGGAGGAGTCCTACTCCCGGTAGGAGTAGGACTCTCCCCTTGGCGCGCCCTCCTCCTAGGCCGGCCGCCTCCCTCCCTTGCTCCTTTATATATGGGGGCAGGAGGGCACCCCATAGACACAATAATTGATCATTGATCTCTTAGCCGTGTGCGGTGCCCCCCTCCACCATAATCCTCGATAATATTGTAGCGGTGCTTAGGCGAAGCCCTGCGACGGTAGAACATCAAGATCGTCACCACGCCGTCGTGCTAATGGAACTCTTCTCCGACATTCTGCTGGATCGGAGTCCGGGGATCGTCATCGAGCTGAACGTGTGCTAGAACTCGGAGGTGCCGTAGTTTCGGTGCTTGATCGGTCGGGCCGTGAAGACGTACGACTACATCAACCGCGTTGTTATAACGCTTCGGCTTCCGGTCTACAAGGGTACGTAGACAACACTCTTCCCTCTCGTTGCTATGCATCACCATGATCTTGCGTGTGCGTAGGAATTTTTTTGAAATTACTACGTTCCCCAACAGTGGCATCAGAGCCTAGGTTTTATGCGTTGATGTTGTGCACGAGTAGAACACAATGAGTTGTGGGCGATATAAGTCATACTGCTTACCAGCATGTCATACTTTGGTTCGGCGATATTGTTGGATGAAGCGGCCCGGACTGACATTACGCGTACGCTTACGCGAGACTGGTTCTACCAACGTGCTTTGCACACAGGTGGCTGGCGGGTGTCAGTTTCTCCAACTTTAGTTGAACCAAGTGTGGCTACGCCCGGTCCTTGCGAAGGTTAAAACAACACCAACTTGACAAACTATCGTTGTGGTTTTGATGCGTAGGTAAGAACGGTTCTTGCTAAGCCCGTAGCAGCCACGTAAAACTTGCAACACCAAAGTAGATGACGTCTAACTTGTTTTTGCAGGGCATATTGTGATGTGATATGGTCAAGACATGATGCTAAATTTTATTGTATGAGATGATCATGTTTTGTAACCGAGTTATCGGCAACTGGCAGGAGCCATATGGTTGTCGCTTTATTGTATGCAATGCAATTGCACTGTAATGCTTTACTTTATCACTAAGCGACAGCGATAGTCGTGGAAGCATAAGATTGGCGAGACGACAACGATGCTACGATGGTGATCAAGGTGTCGTGCCGGTGACGATGGTGATCATGACGGTGCTTCGGAGATGGAGATCACAAGCACAAGATGATGATGGCCATATCATATCACTTATATTGATTGCATGTGATGTTTATCTTTTATGCATTTTATCTTGCTTTGGTTGACGGTAGCATTATATGATGATCTCTTACTAAATTTCAAGATAAAAGTGTTCTCCCTGAGTATGCACCGTTGCCAAAGTTCATCATGCCCAGACACCACGTGATGATCGGGTGTGATAAGCTCTACATCCATCTACAACGGGTGCAAGCCAGTTTTGCACACGCAGAATACTCAGATTAAACTTGACGAGCCTAGCATATGCAGATATGGCCTCGGAACACTGAGACCGAAAGGTCGAGCGTGAATCATATAGTAGATATGATCAACATATTGATGTTCACCATTGAAAGCTACTCCATTTCACGTGATGATCGATTTTGGTTTAGTTGATTTGGATCACGTGATCACTTAGAAGATTAGAGGGATGTCTTTCTAAGTGGGAGTTCTTAAGTAATATGATTAATTGAACTTAAATTTATCATGAACTTAGTCCTGGTAGTATTAGCATATCTATGTTGTAGATCAATAGCTTGTGTTTAGCTCCCCTGTTTTATTTTTGATATGTTCCTAGAGAAAACTAAGTTGAAAGATGTTAGTAGCAATGATGCGGATTGGATCCGTGATCTGAGGTTTATCCTCATTGCTGCACAGAAGAATTATGTCCTTGATGCACCGCTAGGTGACAAACCTATTGCAGGAGCATATGCAGACGTCATGAACATTTGGCTAGCTCAATATGATGACTACTTGATAGTTTAGTGCACCATGCTTAACAGCTTAGAATCAGGACTTCAAAGACGTTTTGAACGTCATGGATCATATGGATGTTCCAGGAGTTGAAGTTAATATTTCAAGCAAATACCCGAGTTGAGAGATATGAAGTCTCCAGCAAGTTCTATAGCTAAAAGATGGAGGACAATAGCTCAAGCAGTGAGCATGTGCTCAGATTGTCTGGGTACTACAATCGCTTGAATCAAGTGGGAGTTAATCTTCCAGATAAAATAGTGATTGACAGAATTCTCTAGTCACCATCACCAAGTTAGTAGAACTTCGTGATGAACTATAATATGCAAGGGATAACGGAAACGGTTCCCAAGCTCTTCGTGATGCTGAAATCGACGAAGGTAGAAATCAAGAAAAGCATCAAGTGTTGATGGTAAAACCACTAGTTTCAAGAAAAGGGCAAAGGGAAGAAGGGGATATTCAAGAAGAACGGCAAGCAAGTTGCTACTCAATTGAAGAAGCCCAAGTCTGTACCTAAGCCTGGGACTAAGTGCTTCTACTGCAAAGGGACTGGTCACTGCAAGTGGAACTACCCCAAGTATTTGGCGGATAAGAAGGATGGCAAACTGAACAATGCTATATTTGATATACATGTTATTGATGTGTACTTTACTAGTATTTATAGCAACCCCTTGGTATTTGATACTGGTTCAGTTGCTAAGAGTAGTAACTCGAAATGGGAGTTGCAAAATAAACAGAGACTAGTTAAGGGTGAAGTGACGATGTGTGTTGGAAGTGGTTCCAAGATTGATATGATCATCATGCACACTCCCTATACTTTTGGGATTAGTGTTGAACCTAAATAAATGTTATTTGGTGTTTGCATTAAGCATAAATATGATTGGATCATGCTTATTGCAATAAGGTTATTCATGTAAGTTAGAGAATAATTGTTGTTCTGTTTACATGAATAAAACCTTCTATGGTCATACACCCAATGAAAATGTTTTGTTGGATCTCGATCGTGGTAATACACATTTTCATAATATTGAAGCCAAAAGATGCAAAGTTAATAATGATAGTGCAACTTATTTGTGGCACTGCCATTTAGGTCATATTGGTGTAAAGCGCATGAAGAAAATCCATGCCGATGGGCTTTTGGAATCACTTGATTATGAATCAGTTGATGCTTGTGAACCATGCCTCCTAGGCAAGATGACTAAGAGTCGGTTCTCCGGAACAATGGAACAAGGAACGGATTTGTTGGAAATTATACATACTGATGTATGTGGTCTGATGAATATTGAGGCTCGCGGCAGGTATCATTATTTTCTTATCTTCACAGATGATTTGAGCATATATGAGTATATCTACTTGATGAAACACAAGTCTGAAATATTTGAAAAGTTCAAAGAATTTCAGAGTGAAGTGGAGAATCATCGTAACAAAAATAAAAATTTCTAAGATATGACGCAGAAGTAAAATATTTGAGTTACGAGTTTGGCCTTCATTTAAAACAATGTGAAATAGTTTCACTACTCACGCCACCTGGAACACCACAGTGTAATGGTGTGTCCGAACGTTGTAACCGTGCATTATTAGATATGTTGCGATCTATGATGTCTCTTACCGATTACCACTATCGTTTTGGGGTTATGCATTAGAGATAGCTACATTCACGTTAAATAGGGCACCATCTAAATCCGTTGAGACGACGCCGTATGAACTGTGGTTTGGCGAGAAACCTAAGCTGTCATTTCTTAAAGTTAGGGACTATGATGCTTATGTGAAAAAGTTTCAACTTGATAAGCTCGAACCCAAATCGGAGAAGTAAATCTTCATAGGATACCCAAAAGAAAATGTTGGGTACACCTTCTATCACAGATCCGAAGGCAAGATATTCATTGCTGAGAATGGATCCTTTCTAGAGAAGGAGTTTCTCTCGAAAGAAGTGAGTGGGAGGAAAGTAGAACTTGATGAAGTAACTATACCTGCTCCCTTATTGGAAAGTAGTTCATCAAAGAAATCTGTTCCTGTGACTACTACACCAATTAGTGAGGAAGCTAATGATGATGATCATGTAACTTCAGATCAAGTTACTACCGAACCTCGTAGGTAAACCAGAGTGAGATCTGCACCAGAGTGGTACAGTAATCCTGTTCTGGAAGTCATGTTACTAGACCATGATGAACTTGCGAACTATAAGGAAGCGATGATGAGCCCAGATTCCGCGAAATGGTTTGAGGCCATGAAATCTGAGATGAGATCCATGTATGAGAACAAAGTATGGACTTTGATTGACTTGCCCAATGATCGGCGAATCATTGAGATTAAATGGATCTTCAAGAGGAAGACGGACGCTGATAGTAGTGTTACTATCTACAAAGCTAGAATTGTCGCAAAAGGTTTTCGACAAGTTCAAGGTGTTGACTACGATGAGAGTTTCTCACTCGTATCTATGCTTAAGTCTGTCTAAATCATGTTAGCAATTGCCGCATTTTATGAAATCTGGCAAATGGATAAACAAAACTGCATTCCTTAATGGATTTATTAAAGAAGAGTTGTATATGATGCAACCAGAAGGTTTTGTCAATCCTAAAGGTACTAACAAAATATGCAAGCTCCAGCGATCCATCTATGGACTGGTGCAAGCATCTCGGAGTTGGAATATACGCTTTGATAAGTTAATCAAAGCATATAGTTTTATACAGACTTGCGGTGAAGCCTGTATTTACAAGAAAGTGAGTGGGAGCACTACAGCATTTCTGATAAGTATATGTGTATGACATATTGTTGATCGGAAATAATGTAGAATTATTCTGCAAAGCATAAAGGAGTGTTTGAAAGGAGTTTTTCAAAGAAAGACCTCGGTGAAGCTGCTTACATATTGAGCATCAAGATCTATAGAGATAGATCAAGACGCTTGATAAGTTTTCAATGAGTAAATACCTTGACAAGTTTTTTAAGTAGTTCAAAATGGAACAGTCAAAGAAAGAGTTCTTGCCTATGTTACAAGGTGGAAACTGAGTAAGACTCAAAGCCCGACCACGACAGAAGATAGAGAGAGAATGAAAGTCATTCCCTATGCCTCAGCCATAGGTTCTATAAAGTATGCCATGCTATGTACCAGACCTATTGTATACCCTGCCCTGAGTTTGGCAAGGGAGTACAATAGTGATCTAGGAGTAGATCACTAGACATTGGTCAAAATTATCCTCAGTGGAATAAGGATATGTTTCTCGATTATGGAGGTGACAAAAGGTTCGTCGTAAAGGGTTACATTGATGCAAGTTTTGACACTAATCCAGATGACTCTAATTCTCAATCTGGATACATATTGAAAGTGGGAGCAATTAGCTAGAGTAGCTCCGTGCAGAGCATTGTTGACATAGAAATTTGCAAAATACGTACGGATCTGAATATGGCAGACCCGTTGACTAAACTTCTCTCACAAGCAAAACATGATCACACCTCAGTACTCTTTGCGTGTCAATCACATAGAGATGTGAACTAGATTATTGACTCTAGTAAACCCTTTGGGTGTTGGTCACATGTCGATGTGAACTATGGGTGTTAATCACATGGTGATGTGAACTATTAGTATTAAATCACATGGCGATATGAACTAGATTATTGACTCTAGTGCAAGTGGGAGACTGAAGGAAATATGCCCTGGAGGTAATAATAAAGTTATTATTTATTTCCTTATATCATGATAAATGTTTATTATTCATGCTAGAATTGTATTAACCGGAAACATAATACATGTGTGAATACATAGACAAACAGAGTGTCACTAGTATGCCTCTACTTGACTAGCTCATTGATCAAAGATGGTTATGTTTCCTAACCATAGACATGAGTTGTCATTTGATTAATGGGATCACATCATTAGGAGAATGATGTGATTGACTCGACCCATTCCGTTAGCATAGCACTTGATAGTTTAGTTTGTTGCTATTGCTTTCTTCATGACTTATACATGTTCCTATGACTATGAGATTATGCAATAAACCATGAGTGCAGAGACAATGACGAAGAGGCGCAATGCTCACCTGCACGTTGATTAGCTTCAAGCCTTTCGGAATAGCATAGATTGCATTGAGCTATGTCCAGTGCAGTCTACACTATTCCGAAAGGCTTGAAGCAAATTAACCAGCATTGCACCTCTTTTTTATTTTTAATAACTTATTTGAACTCCGGACTTCTTGTGTTCAGTATGCAGCATTCAAAGCGACGTCATCAATTTCCAACATGTTCTAACATCATTTGATGTCTTCAGTCATTTACTGAATTGTTTAAAGAGCTAAATGACCATGAAATTGAAAATCACTACAAAATGAACTGTGAAAATGTTGAAATTTAGCATGGTATCATCATTTCACCCGCATAGCATGTGCGAAAGAGTAGAGATGGTCACGGCAAAAACTGGACGCACTTCGTGTACAAACTGGACAATCTCTTTCGGAGTATCAGGGTTTCGGACGAGAACTCGTCTGTTACACGGGCACTTCAATGTTTTTTGAACTTATTTGAACTCCGGACTTCTTTTGTGTTTAGTATGCAGCATTCAAAGCAACGTCATCAATTTCCAACATGTTCTGACATCATTTGTTGTTTTTCAGTCATTTACCTAATTGTTTAGAGAGCTAAATGACCCTGAAATTGAAAATCACTACAAAATGAACTATGGAAATGTTTAAACTTGGCATGGTATCATCATTTCACGCGCATAGCATGTGTGAAAGAGTAGAGAGGGTCACGGCAAAAACTGGGCGCACTTCGTGTACAAACTGGACAATCTCTTTTAGAGTATCAGGGTTTCGGACGAGAACTCATCTGTTACACGGGCACTTCAATGTTTTTCAAACTTATTTGAACTCCGAACTTCTTTTCTGTTCAGTATGCAGCATTCAAAGCGACGTCATCAATTTCCAACATGTTCTGACATCATTTGTTGTTTTTCAGTCATTTACCTAATTGTTTAGAGAGCTAAATGATCGTGAAATTGAAAATCACTACAAAATGAACTGTAAAAATGTTGAAACTTGGCATGATATCATCATTTCACCCGCATAGCATGTGCGAAAGAGTAGAGAGG